>NC_090889.1:50383257-50389610 GCF_036669925.1 Montipora capricornis
CCCCACCAACAGAGTTTTCCCTTCCAAATGAAGTTGTGTACTTTCGGGTACAATTGTAGCCAATTTTTAACTTTTTATTGTTTCGGTGTAAAGCCAGGTCGTCCTCTTTTTTTTCTCGGTTTACCGTCGTCTGGCTGATCCATATTTTGAGTTTTCAAAAAAAAAAAAAAATAAAAAGGGGGAAGGTAATGACTTAGTAAAAACATTTATTTTTTTTAACTTTTAATCTGAAATATTAACATTGCGGGTTTTGCCCGTACAGATTTCAGTTTCTACTTAAACGCCCTAGGGTAAAACGTGACACTCTTCCATAGGCGAGGCTTTAACATACGTTAACATTGTGTCTCTGGCTACTTATTAACATTGTGTCTCCAGCTACTTATTTTTTCCCCCTGCCATTCTGATCACAGTAACACAGAGGGAGACCGGATTTGTCCAACTTTATGAAAATACTGCTTGAAAATTTAAATATACGAAGCTGTTTCAGTAAATAGTAATAAATGCCGATGTTCTATTTGAATCAATCCATAAATTAACCGTCTTCACAACATTCGTATCGTGGCCGGAGACAAAAGTTAGCCAGTAAATATTTTTTGACATCACTATGGTGAATCGGATAGTTAATCCCTGTGTTGCGCAATCAAAAGTCCAGAGACACCCATATAAACTTCGATGTCTTCACACGAAAAGTGGCGAGGATTGGAGAACAAAAACTGCTCTTCCGTGTAAAACAGAAATACGCAACGCCGTGAATTTAATTGTTGCGGTGAACAAAAACTTTGAATGATATTGTGAAGTCTTTGTTATCTCGTGTCTTTCTACTGGTTGGCGGGAAATCTGTTATTTTAAGTTGCTATCGCAACGACCTTCAAGCCACAGAAGGTGTCATGTGAAAGCTCCTACATCTAGCAAAATTCTCGTCTTTGCGAATTAACCTCGTCTCATATCAAAGATTTCAAGTGTTTTCAAATTTGGGGAAATTGTTCTCATATATATTAATTTTTAATTGTCGTTCGACAATCTCTTGTTGAGGAGCAAGAAAAGCTATCTTACCGTACGGTAACTATCACGCTTGCACCATTGTTGTTAATGTTATACGAGGATAAATTTACCTATACTATAGAGAGAAAAAAAGTTTGAGGGCACAGTATTCTTTCAACTTCGCTTTCCGTGAACGTGAAAGGTGAAATTGTGGCTAAGGATGTCATCCTTTATTTGTTGATTCTGTTAGTTTTTACTTGGCATCGATTTATTTACACAATTGTATAGTTATCGCTTGAAATTGCTTAACTTAATAGGTTGCATAATATTCCTTATGGGCTGCGGATCAGCAAAACAAGTATCTCCGCAACAGAACGTAGAGGCAGATAGAAATGGCGTTGTCAAAGGTGAATCGCCACCATCGAGACAAAATGAACAACAGAGCCAACCTCTGATAAAAGAAATCAAACAAGACAGTCCAAAAGAAAAGAGAAAGGGCTCTGCCAAGTCAAAAAGTAGCTCTGGTTCCAGTAGTCGATCAAGTAGCGCGAAATCAGTAAAAAGTAGGCCGGAAACTTCACCGGGTGGGAATGAAGTTTCACCAGCTGTAAACGAACAACCTGCAAATAACGAGATTGTAGAAGAGCAACAAGAGGTACAACAGCAAAGTGAGAAAGCTGTTGAATCTGACAACAATGGTAATAGCAGTGAAAGGCCGGAAGAAACTTCGGAACAAGCAGAGAAGGTAGAATCCGGGGAAACCGTAGACGAAACAACAACTCAAGGTGCTTCTGTGATAGCCACTGAGGAGATTAACAACGAAGAAGAGCACGAGAAACCAAATTTTAGCGAAGATGTTCTCAAGGAGTTTGTGGAGGTGCAGAATCAACTGAAGAGCTTAGAGGAAAAAGGCTCGGGAATAACTATGAAATGAAACACTCACGTCTCGTGGAACTGCATAAGAATTTGGGTGCTTCTCAGGAAAATCTGGAAAGCTAAAAGCTCAAACGTTAGTAATATTTGTGGTCACATTATAATGTATAAATAATAAATTATTTAAGCAAAGTGTTGTTAATAGTATTATTGGCTTTTAGTATCACCCAACTAGTGGACTAATGCAAATCCTGCATTTTAATTGGCTAGGCTACTAGATGATTAGTAATAGTCCTCGAGAAGCGAAAAGCATGATGCTTTCTTTTGTTTTATTCCCAAATAATATATTTTCAACTAGCATTTGCTAACTTTATTATTGCCTTTTCTGTCCGACTAGTTGGATGATACTAAAAGAATTAGACCTTTCACCCTCAAGGGCCACAGGTCAATAGCCCATTCCGCAATTGACCAGTAACCCTTGCGGGCTACGGGTCTAATTGTTAAATATTGTTCTACAGCTGCACTAACCCCCCAAGCCCCACCCCCTCACACATGCAATTACCCACTGTACTTTGATGATGATGATGAACTTTATTCATGTGTCGATGTATTTAGCTCGTGCTAATTGGGGACACAACATAAAGATAACATAAATAATAATATTATGATAGCTAATAAATAAGAAATAAGCTATAAATTTTTATATACATTTACAATATTCTAAAATAATCAAAATAATTCTAACAACACGGGCACATCTTAAGAAGTACAAATTACGCACGCGGGGAAATTGTTGCCATTTATCAGTTCAGTAAGATCCTTACATCTAATATGAAACTTAAACTTAGATAGACTGCTCGTTTCAGTGATGTTTTTATCTAGCTTATTCCATAAAAAGGGTCCAAGGTATCTAAGAGAATGTTTACCATACAAAATATCAAGGAATATCAAAATTTTGGTTTCTAAGATTATATTTACAAGACTTAGTACTAAAAATATCGCAAATGAAATCAGGAACTAGCCTATATTTAACCTTGTACATGAGTATAACTATTACTTGGTGACTCCCATAAAAGCAAGATAAATGTACCTTTCCTATCCACTAGGGAGCTCCCCAACCACCTAATAGATCAGATGGTATGATTTGAGGTGCCAGCATAGTCTCCGTATATATTTGCACGATTCAGTTTAGTAATTGATTATAAAGGTTTCATTTTACCAAGTTGTGTTTGTTTATTTTTCACAAGAGAAAAGGCAGGTGCATGTAGTTAACTACAGTGTATTATACTCTTAAGTGGGAGGTCCTTAGGTATGCATGTTAACTTTATAACATGTCCCATCATGACCCAGGAACACAAGTTGTTGTTATCCTGTAGGGATTGAAAAAAAAAGGTTGAATCTCACTTTTGCAGAAATGTCATTTTGCATGAAAATCAATGTTTGATGCATAAATAATGTTTACCTACAACTATGGGTAAAAAGAAAATTCCTTTTTGTATGTGTACTACTGTGTACCATTTTCCTGGAGTATCTGTGTGCAACACTCGAAGTCATCTCGTTTTTGGCAGTTTATTTTCTCCACGGAGTTGTGACTCCTAGAATGACAAGGTCAAGTGATTTTCATAGATAAATCCCTACTGTTAGGGATTTACACACTCAGATAAATCCTACATAAAGAGTCCCAGCTTATAAGTTAACTTAGCAGCTTAATTCCTTCTTCTCTAAATGGGTTCTCTAAGGGTTTGCAGTTTCCACAGAAACTGTACAGTTGTGTTGCGTCAATGGGGAAGCAAAAAAATCAAACGTGAATGTTTATGTCAACTTATCACTGCAAAGAAATCCAAAACGTGATGGACTTTTATGCCTTTAGTTAGCTCTTGTCAGAGCGAATTAGGGAATTATAGGTTGTTAGGGTTTGTATGTGAAGGATGGAGCTATAGTATACTGTTGGTGGGGTTACAGTTCAAAACATCAGCTTTCAATTTCTTTACAGTGGTCAGTTTACCATATCAACTCAGTACTAATCATAAACCCATTACATCATTTCCCTTCTTCTCTGTTCCCAAGCCCTTCCCAGACTTTCGGTCAATAAGTGTAATCACTAGAGGGTTGATAAAAAAGGCCTTTATTAATTAATGACAAAAGAAGCATATGATTGACGAAAGTTAATGTATTAAAGCCATATAGTTGAACTGTGGAGAGTCAATCAAGTTATTGATTCTGATCATCGTCATCTCAGTTTTTTAATATGTTACTTGAGCAGTAAGAAGTAGAAAAGCAGTAAAAAGAAGCATGTCAGCCACTAAATGATAATTACTGTATTTGAACACCGAATAAGTAATTTAGTAAAGGGAATAGATTGTAGACTAACATTTGAGCTAATGATAGGATAATGTTGACTGAAGATACATATTTTGATCTAAAAGGTCAATTTGTGTCACTTGTTTCCATCATGAATTATTGATAATCTTACAGCTGCTGCATTGCAGTACTTTAAACATAATGTTATGTCTACTAGGAATAACTGGGAAATTATTTGGCAAAACGTTTTTCTTTTATTATATTCTAGTGCCAAAGAGTACCAAGATGTTGTGGAGTTCAATGCTTCATTTAATATGCGGTCAATGTTCATCAACCAGGCGCAAATGAATGAAGAATATCAAAAAGAACAAAAGAATATCTAGATGCAGTAAACAAACAGGAGATTGCTCAACAGGGATTTGAAAACTTGAAAGCCCAGTACAAGAAGCTTTATGATGAAGTCATAGCTGCCAGAAATGATCAAGAAGAGCTGAACAAGTTGAGGAGTAAGGAAGAAGAACTATTGGGTCGCATATTTAATGATTCATATGGCAGCGACAAGGAATGGAAGTTAGAAATGGAACTTGACCTTTTGGGTCAAAGGAAAGACCGTATTAATGCAGCATATGTCCGATGGCGGGCTGCACATGTTTACCTTGATACTGCTGCTAAACAACTCAGCTGGAGTACACGCCGTTGGGCCCAGATTGCAACACACCGTGTCACAATTTGGTGGTATGTATTTGTTTGTCATAAACTAATTAAATGAACCCAACTCAATTCCACTCCTCTCCATATATTAGGTTAATGTTAATGTACATGTATCCAGTAAGCAAAATATACAGCAATTTTCATACAGTATCTTGTTTTGATGACATTTTGATCAACATAAGATGTTTTCACAATGTCAAAATTTGTTTTGAGAATTCAATTGTTACTGTACAGTACGTAACATGCAGTTGTTCATTTTTTTCCTGAAGGTAAAATACCAAATGGTGGCAGAAACAAGGAATCATCTTATTGCAGCTCAGCAAAATATCAGCAGTGCTCATGGAAATATCAAGCCTGTGAATATTCCCTACCTTACTGATGTTGACTTGAAGGTTAGTTTTGCGATATCTGTGATAGAGTTGGGACCAAAGTCAGTTTTTGTTTTTTATCCATTTTTCGTGATTACTTGAGTTAGGTTCTTACTTTTACAATCTTATGAAGGGCTTCATGCAAAAAAAGACCATTACTTAGTCCTTTCAGCCTATTTTCAGTTTTTGCTCAAAACTAGCTGAAATTTTGCAGCTTGCCTATAGAAATAAACTTAGGAACATTGAAGTACAGGTTTTTTTAAGATTTGTGCTTCATTTTGTGAAATAGGGCAGGCAGTAATACTGCTAGCTACAAAGCCAAATGTATATATTTCTTCTGAGTTAAAGTTATTACTGGTGTAACCGTAATTGATCTTTTTGGTAGCAATTTGACAACAAACTAAGTTCCCAAATCCCGAGATTAGTGAATTATTGGGAAAGCTAGGGATGGTGCACTAAGATGCGGGATTGCGGAAAACTACCTTACATCTCATTTGCAGCCATTAAAAAAATACACAAAAAAGTACACTGTAAGTATAAATGTAGCTAGATGTACATGAGAGGCATATCATTCCTTGTCCTTGGTAAACTGAATTTCTTGCAATCTCGCACCTCCCAGTGATGATGGTTTATGTAAAGTTGATGATATACAATAAACCTTCTTAACAGCAACTGCATGATGTCACCAGCACCATCTTCAATGACGTCCTATACCGGAAAAGTATCAAAACTCTTACCCGTGATGGCACATTGTTCTCCAAATGTTCTCATCTGCTTCAGTGGGTCGATCAGGTTGTTAAAGAACCCATATCTAAAGACCTGGCTGAGGTAAAGAGGGAGTCCCATGAAAAAGCTCACGAGTTAAAAGAGGAGAGAATGAGTTTGATTAAAGCATAGTCAAAGAGAAACTTGGAGTTGAAACTTGAGGGGATTTAACATGTCACATTTATTTTCATCCTTCATTATTTCATGCTGAGGCACCTGGGAGGCAGTGTGGCCCAGTGGTTAGGTCGCTTGCCTTGCGATCTGGATATCCCGGGTTCAAGGACCCGCTCTGACCACTCGTTGAATTTCGATCCTGGTAGTCCCGGGTTCCACTTCCCAGCCACACTTGTAAAT
>NC_090889.1:50414710-50417210 GCF_036669925.1 Montipora capricornis
ATCCCTCGTTTTCAAGACTGTTCGGGGATTGCAATTTGTCGGGAGAAAAATGGATCGTATTGCCAATCACAGTGCCTGGGTTATGCTTTTCCTGTTTGTTTCATTATAAACAAGATAATAAGATTTCGAAATCTGCAATGCGCGTTGTGTAACGGATTTAAGCCCAGCTATTTAAAGATCGATTGTTTCTATCAAACTGGTCCGCTTCCTCCACCGCCTCTGACTATCTTGTTTGACTTTACTTCCTCATTCGAGACCAGGGTTACAGTCATAGACGAAAAAATGGATTTGGAGCGAAAGATAAGCCACGTTTGGTACTATGCTGCTAACGAGGTGTACGACCCATACGTTGAAAAATGTCAAAGCACTGTCAGTTTACACCCACCACAACCTGACGGGCCCATTTCCCAGAGTAAAAAAACAAGAAAGTTGTTGAATTTGAACTGCACTTTCGTAGCTTTCAAACAGAGCGATTATGAACAACGACCTAATGGTACCGTCTACATTAAACCTCACCACAAGATTTATGGGAAAACAAGGTACACAATTCGCAGGAATATTTTGCTACTTTGCGTCAACTTTTCAAGAAATGCGACAGTGTTTTCCGAACAGCCAAGCGCAGGCTACCTCACTAAAACAACGCCAATATCTCTCCAAATTATGACTTTTTCTGGCTGCATTACGTCATTGGCTTCCCTTCTTCTCCTGTTAGCGACTTACACTCTATTTTCTGAACTGCGCAACTTGCCTGGAAGGATAATCATCAACTTGTCGCTATCTTTGCTGCTGTATCAGGGCGTCTTTCTCGCAGGAATGAAGACTTCCAGTCATGAGCAATGCCAGGTCATTGCCATTCTTCTTCATTACTTTGTCTTATGTTCTTTCACGTGGATGAATGCTAAGGCGTATGATGTACACAAGACCTTTACGTCCTCTGGTAAGCTGATAAGAGTACGTGTACTTTGGGGCGAATGGTACTCTCAAAGAAGATTCCCGCCAAAAACACTTATACTTATATGTCCAGCACTGAATGCACGTAATTAGATGCACGCCCTATTTTGACATCCAACACGAAGTGTGTCCCTTTAAGTTTAAGCATTTGCTTCCTATTTCCTATTTTTTGGTTGGAGCAAATGTAGCTGTTTACCTTTAACTTTGAGGACTGGAGTTTAAGAGGCATTTTGTGCCTTTTTTTGTCATGTATTCCCGCACGCGAACGATGTTGAAGTTTGGGAGGAGAGCAAGTGGACAGACACTTCGTGATGCTTGTCAAATTTAATTACATGCATTCTGGACACAGGCCGAAAAGGGGGCATGAAGCACGGTTAAGTTAATTAGTTAGTAGAGCTGTCGTGCTCGGCTAAAGAACCTTGAGACTTAAAGAAAGCGATTTTTGTTAGTAGTCGTATAGGCAGTCACATGATTTCGAGTGCAATTTGGAATGAATAAGCAAGAGTAATTTTTTCAAAGACGAACAAAATTACACGATCCCGTATGGCGATTTCAATTTGTAGTCTTTTAAAAAAAAAGACAAGTTAAACTCGCCCTACGGGCTCGTGCAATTTTGTTCGTCTTTGAAAAAATTTACAAGTGCTTATTAATTCCAAATAGCATGACAAAAATCATGTGATTTCTAATTAATAAAATATGAGAAAAGTCGAGATGGTTAAGCAGAATGAAGACACGCGTATCACGCAATCAGGGAAAAATTGCGCCATAAATTGCGCCATCCAGGCCGCGCGCTTGATTTGAAAACAAAAGATTTGATTTGTTCTGAACCAAACCCTATTGTCTATTCAACAATCATAATCCAGAATTTCGATGTGTAATTTGCACTGGTATTGCACTTTCTTGCACTGGTGTTACACATGAACTGCGCTCCTCTTAGCCAATCGGAACAAAGTATTTTTTTTCATTATTATAATTACTATTATTATTATTATTATTATTATTATTATTATTATTATTATTATTATTATTATTATTATTATTATTATAAATCGATTTTTTTCTGGAACCTAGACGGCGGACGTGGATCGAATCGTCAAGGACACCAGAATAAACGCTTAGTGAGATACTGTTTGTTCGGATGGGGAGTTCCCGCTATTGCCGTGTCCATCTTTGTGATCATTGACCAAATTCTCAGCAAAGGACTCATTGGATATGATAGGTCTGCTGTCTTAATATGAATTTAAAAAGACTGTGTCACGGCAGTGCAGTTTAATTTGTATAGCTTTTTACTCGCTCCTACTAGCTATTTGCGTTAGGAGACAGTGCGGTCCAGGGGTTAGGGTGCTTGCCTTGAGATCCGAGGATCCCGGGTCCAAGCCCCGTTCTGACCAATCGTCGAATATTTCATCCTGGTAGTCCCCGGTTCAACGTCTCGGCTGCACTTGTAAATACAAGGAAGGGTTACGTTTTTACAAACGTTGGCCGTGTAGCACTTATATTTCAACAGACTTAACTGATTAGAATGTAATGTGAAGTGCTAGTTCTAATC
>NC_090889.1:50424710-50444710 GCF_036669925.1 Montipora capricornis
TTTTGTTCGTCCACTGCGTTTAGTAGTTTTATTTATGCATGTTTCACAGGTCTGTTCATCTTCTTGTCATTTGGTGCCAGTGGAAGGTCCCTTGAGCTATATAGAGGCAAAATAGCCATGTTAAGGAATCGGTGCTCCTCGACTGCAGCTAACAATACAGCGAGGACAAAGGACAAGATCGTGGTCACTCGGTCCGGAAAAACACGGAGTCCTGACGTTCAAGATTGCGAAGAGATTTCTCTGTAAAAGCCAGACCTAATATATTTGCCATGAGATACGATATAACAATAGTAATGGTACAGTTCAGTTTTCTATCATATTTCTTTATAGTGACCCCTGTGACCAAAAACTCAATTATTTGTCTTTGGATTTCAAAACTATGTTAACTAAACCCTAAGCGGCCAAACTTTTAAGGCTTGATTTCAAAAAGACACCTGCCTATTTTAACTGGAATTTCCCTATTTAATGGTGCGCCATTACAAACTTAAAGATCTTGAGAGAACTGGATCGAGGAGAAAATGACGTCAAAGGCTCACTAGTTTAAGAATTCTGGGCTTTCAGACTTTAAAGTGCACCTAACCCCAAAATCTTTTTTCGCTAAAATGATTCTTTGCATCTGTTCCAAACGCATTGCGGCCATTTTTTGCTTTTTCTAACAAATCCTGCCATTTTATAGGCTTCGAAAGTTGCGAAAATCCAAGCATCTTTTGTTAACGACCGAGTCAGAAGGGGAGTGGGTCTATTCCTGATTTGACGTCACAAACTGATTTACATTGCATTAACTCTTTGTAAAAATGCGTGCAAAGTAGATTGTGACGTCAAATCAGGAATATACCCACTCTCCTTCTGACTCGGTCTTGAACAAAAGATGCTTGGCTTTTCGCAAAGTTCGAAGCCTATAAAATGACTGGATTTGTTAGAAAAATGAAAAGATGGCCGCAATGCGTTTCGAACAGGTGCAAAGATTCATTTTGGCGAAAAAAATATTTTGGGGTTAGGTTCACTTTAAACTCGCGTTTTGTATATATAATAAGCTGCATTCACACGCTGAAATTTTAAGCTAGTGAGCCTTTGACTTTTCCTCGAGGTCCAATCGATCAATTTTGAACGTGAGTAATGGCTGACCGTGAAATTCAAAAAGTAAACGGCCTTTGGATAAAAATCAAAGCTCAAATTTTGCCAGTCAGGTGTTAAGTAAACACACTTTCAAAATCTGAAGAAAAAAAAATCACATTGGCACTTAAACAAGAACGAAATTATAAAGAAGTGGGCAGTAGTAGTGTTAGGTGATGTGGTCGGAAATTGACTGCACCAGTTAAATGAAATTCAAGGGAAATTAACGAGTTTCTTTAGCCCCAATAGCGTGTATTCACTCACATGATCAGTAATCTTGTTTTTCCATGGAAACGAAAGAAAAGGTTTGCATGATAATGAAGCTCAATTCCCGGAGGATTAAAAAAATTTGGTTTTATCAACGGAGTTGATAAAACCAAATTTTTGTATACTACTTCCCCACCGACGCAGCACCACAGTTTCTTTAGAAACTACCCCTTCATCCCGGAGGATTAGCTGAGTTGAGGACACCAACATGGCCGTCGTTCTTTTGTTTAGGGACAACAACATGGCCGCCGTGATGCCACGTGAAAACACTCTATAAGCAAACCAGCGCGATAAAATAATGAAACCTAAAATCAATTTCCATCCTGCCAGTTACAAGGACGAGGGACTTTAAAGAAACGTCCACGGCTACGACAAGGCCGTAAGAAAGGAAAAATATTTGTGCATCGCCCGCACAACTTAGTAATTTAGCACCTACTTTTGCGGTACATGACAATGACGTGAAATCGTAATAAATTGAGGTTTAACGACAACGTGAGCTTGCAAAAGTGAATCTTTGATTCTCTATTCAGTTTTTCTCTAAAGCCAGTCGCTTCAACTTATTTTTAGTATAGTTTGTTTACATTGTGCCACGTGAACGAAACGGAAAAATTGCGATAGAGCCGTTCTATTTGAGTCGTAGATCTTAAGGTCCCTACTCTAAGATCAACGACGAAAACGTCACCTCAAATTGATAACTTTGAACTATGGGAACTTTTTTATGTTCGTGTCCTACAATGTGGGAGAAGTATCCTAAACAAATCGGTACAAACGATTTCAGAGTACTAATCAAAGCGAATGAGAGGTCTTGTAGTATACTGATTGTAAATGGTACGAAACGTACGAACGCAGTTCTTAACTGAGAATTCTGCTCATAAGATGATAGTTTGCCAGAAACAGTTCTTCCTACCTGTCTTTCTCTGAGACTAGGGATAAGTTCTGGAAGCGGCTACATGTAAGGAAGTATCCATTTAGATTTTTCTGCCACTTTTTCGCGAAATCAGATACAGCGACAGAAGCTAATAAGAAATTTAGGTCATAGCGGGCTGTCGTCTTAAAGGAGGCTCGAAAGGGTTTTTCGTTGCTATAGTGTTTGTGAAACGATGAAAGATGCCAAAGAAGGATATTTCATAGTGTGGGCAAACTATAAATATCTTTGCAAATCTGTTGTTGGGTAATCTTTTAAGGGCACTTGTGACGTCATATCCGTTACCATGGCAACACGCCAGGTCCGCAAAAAGGCACTCTAAATTTTAATTTTGAAAATTACCTGAAAAACTAAGTCGGTGATTTACCGTTTTTATTTCTTCGTTGAAAATCTCCCTAAATTCTTTAACTTCTTAGAGAGTATGACAAAAAGTTATCCAGTGAAATTTAAGATACATCGAAAAAGGCGTTTTCATACTTTACAGAAAATTGTACTTGATAACTTCCCCTGAACCTTTTTTATTTGAAGTGCCATCGTGAATGATAAGTGCATGCAAAAAATCAAGATAGGTCACTGAGCAAAATTTCGAAATCACTTCTGGTGTGTTGCGTGGGCTATTTTTTGTAGAAATTTGATTCATTCAGCCGACGCGTGTTCCTTAGTTATGGCGTGTGTAGGTTAAGCGCGCGCGCGCAGCTAAAAAAGCTTTCGGGCCTCCTTAAAGACGTTCGCGCCAAAATCTTCCTAGGGTGAGATTTTCTTTATTTCTCGCCTAGAGTTAGGTCATAAAGTACTTACTTTAAAAAGGAAAAAAAAACTGGGGGTTCACCGACTTTGTTTCGGAGAAAGTGGCAGTGGAAAAAATGCCTTAATTTCGAGAAATCGGTCATAATAATGAGATGTAGCCTTATCTGCTCATCCATCGAAAATGAAAAAAAAAAAGTTAACTGTTAGAGTGAAGGTTTCCGTGCATACGTTTTTAGGAGTGGGATTTTTAGATAATTGCATGCCGCTAGGGATGTCTTAAACAGTAGAGTTCCTCCTCGACGAGCGTTTTCGTAAGCTCTATCCGTTGCAACCACTACCAGAATTCGATTGCACGAGTAAAGAAAATGTTAAAAAACAACTTCTTACGGTGGGAATTTTCTCATTTCATCATATTTTGTAGATTGTAAGTAAAGTAAGTGATTCATGATTAAAAAAAAATAGGGGTCACCGATGATTTAAAAGAGTAAAATTGATGTGATTTTGGAAAGCTCTTGCTAATTTTCGTTTGTCACGTTTTTGCGTAAAGGAAGGAAGGACTGGAACCCAAGAGAGGATCGATCGTTGAAGGGATGAGAGTCTTTTTACAGAGAAAAAGAAAAAACTTTCTCGAGCATAGCAACGAAGTTTTAAGCAGGCGTCATCTTCATTTGGTTATTGTTTTGTACGATATCTCTCCATTGCCGTCATGCTCATCTTCTGGAGTGTGGTTTTTGTGAAATTTAATAGCTGGTTGTTTCCACGTAGGTGCGCACTATTCAAGGGGACGAGGACATTAATACTGCTACGTTTTCACGAAAGTAAAGGAAAAGAAAAAACATTCATTTTTAACTTAAGTTCGTAGGGTAATAAAAACATTAAAAAAAACAAAAAAAAAAACAGCCCCATTAAATTTACGCAACGGTTCGTCCTCGAGTTTTCCAAACTTTCAGCCACTACTCTATCAGCTACCTTTTCCAGAACTTTTCCATCATCCCCTTCACTTCTCCTTAACGTTTCATGATGATTCGGAAATAAATGTACCATTCTTTTGCCGGCCTGGAATTTTTCCACGGCGTTTTTGTTTCCCCATGTTATTTTAACTAATACTTGAAAAATAGTATGAAAGTCAGTAGACTAGTGCACGACTGATAAAACAACGCGAATATCAGTCGTGCAGTATTCTACTTGACTTTCATAAATATTTTTTAATCAATTTTGACTGATCACTATCTTCTCTGGTCGAACGCTGTGCAAGGCTTACCGTCCACGGTTTTTGCAAAGGTTTTAAAACCTCAACTTCACTAATGCTCGAAGTAATGCGTGACATATCACAGTCGCGTTACCTACATACATACATACATACATACATACATACATACATACATACATACATACATATACTATTTGTTAAGGCAGGTCAGTTTGCGGCAACCTGATCATGAAGGCTGGTGTGGACCTGCCAACAACTTAATTAAAATCTATATTTACAAATCCTTAAATGAAAATAATAAAAACTTCTAAAATTTAAAAGCTAAAAATATAAATAATCTGATTATTTTGATGTTATCAGACAGGCCTCTTTTTCGAATTGAATTTGGTCCAGTGTCTTTGAGGCCTGTCTAAGTTTTTGTTTAAAAAGTTGATAGGAGGAAGCGTCCTTGATGGCTTCAGGAATTAAATTCCAAACAATGGGCCCTCTATACCTTACACTGTTTCTGCCAATGTTGCTATTATACCGTACATGCAAGAAGTGATTAATACACCTTAAATTATAATTAGTATTAGTGTTCAGGGGCACCCAGCGAATCTGTTCCTCACATTATCTGTCCCCCAGAGGAATCTTGCTGGCTGGCAAAGATACAGGTGTTTCGATGAGCTGGCTGGGAAATTTTGTTATTGATAGAGGTCTTGCCTAGGAATTACTGACTTTTTCAAGCATTTCAACCCGAGCTGGGTGTAGAAACTCTGAAGACTGAGGACGACTAAAAAAACAACAACAAAAAAAAAAAAACCCTTCCCTCTCCTAGAGAGTGGTCACAAACATACGACGGCTGGTCAGAGTGATTGCGCTTGTGGAAAAGACCTGTTTTGTCCTGGTTTTGTAGCTTTTGTGCGGTCGTTTTGGATCGAGGGATTTGAAAGCGCCCGGAATTCCTGGCTGGGAAAAAAATTTGATCAGCTGGCTGGGAAACCAAACAATTTTATCTAGCTGGCTGGGAAATTTCTTGTGTGTCTTGCTGGGAAAAAGGAACAGATAATGTTTTCCCAGCAACACTGAAAAACACCTGAAAATGCCTTAATAACATTTATTTTCATTAACTGGGGTATAATAATACATTTTCCAACAAATTGGTCGTTGGGTGCCCCTGAGTGTTGCGTGTTTCGAATAGGGCTGTGAATTGATCAGGTAAACTATTATGATAGACCTGGTACATTATAGAAGCGAGCCTACGCTTGTAAATATAGACTAGTGGTTTCCATGTTACAAGTTCAAGAACGTCAGTGTCAGGAGTTTCGGTAGGTAGTTTGTGGACTAGTTTGGCTGCTTTCAGGTGCAAATGTTCCAAAGTATAAAACGCAGATGGTGAGCAAATAGCGATGCAGTAAGTGATGCTTGGTACAATCCCTTTGAAATATATTTCTTCCAAGACACTTGAGGGAAAGGCTTTAAACTTTTTCAGGAATTTTAGCTTTCCTCCAAACTTAGTATGCAGTGCTTTAACTTGGGGTTTCCAGTTCAGTTTATAGTCGATTTCAACCCCTAAGCAAGTGGATTTATTGGTGAAGTGAATGTAAGAATTTCCGAACATAAGAGGTTTTAATGGACCAACAAAAGCATGGCTGGAAATCAGCATAGCCTCTGTCTTTCCAGTGTGAACAGTCAGACGATTCTTAAAGCACCATACTCTGAAGCCGTTTAAAATGTAGTTTAACGTATCAATAGTTTCTTCGACCTCTTTCCCAATATAGTAGATAGTAGTGTCATCTGCAAACATATGGATACATCCGATTTTGGAGGAATTTGGTAGATCGTTGACATATATTGCAAAGAGTCTGGGTCCCAGTAGAGAAGGAAGTTCGGAAGTTCCTTTACTCTCTAGAGAGTATTCTCCCAGGAAGCCGACGGTGCTTTCATTTTCCCCCCTCTTTCCATCAGTGCTCCGTTTTAAGGGTATTTAAAGCTACTTAGGCTACGCTGAAAGGAAAGAAGTCGAAACAAGGATGTGAGATCCGGGAATCGAACTCAGGACCTTATGCACCAAGGCCGCGCACTAACCGACTGTGCCACCCTTGCTCCAAAGCAAGGAGCATATCTTTTGGGGAACACCGATGGCGATTTGTCGTAGCTTTGATCTTGCGCCGTTGACATTGACACATTGGGATCTTTCATGAAGGTAGCTTGCAATCCACTCGTGAGTAACACCAGAGACTCCTAAGTCTGACAATTTGGATTTAAGGATGACATGATCGACTGTGTCAAATGCCTTCTTAAAGTCGACAAAAAGAACACCAACTTTATAGCCATCATCAATTGCCTTTTTCCATGTTTCAGTTAAGTACAAAAGCAGTGATTCAGTGGAGACACCTTTTTTGAACCCCAACTGATTTGGGTGTATAATATCATTAGTTCCAAGGTGAGAATCTAAGGAATCACAGACAATGTCCTCCAAAATTTTGCTGTTCAAATTGAGCATTGTCAACGGTCGGTAGTTGGCACAGTCTGATTTAATCCCTTTCTTGTGTACCGGGACGACCTCTCAAGTCTTCCAGATACTGGGGAAAATTCCACATTGAATACTATTTTTAAAGATGCTAAAGAGAACTTCAAAAAGTGACTCAGCAGCCGCGGCCATATCGCGCGACGTTATTTTGTCAGGACCACCTGTTTTCTGTTTGATGTGAGTTAATTTCAGCTTAATTTGTTCTTCGGAGACGGCTACCTGATCCAGAACAGCAGTTCCAAGGTTAACAGATGCTAATGGCTGGTTAAGTGATGCACCAGAATCATGATGAAACTTTTCAGCAAGCTTTGTTCCAATATTTGCAAAATAATTATTCATTTCCTGAGCCTTGTTGTAGTCATTCATTAAGATATTCCCATCGCTATCTTGCACTGGAGGTATTGGCTTTCTCGCGTTTTTTCCCTGAACTTTCCGCACAATTCGCCAAAAATTTTTACTGTTCTCAGTTTCTGCAAATTGCTCTCTCCATTAACAGATTTCCGCCTCACGTATCAGTCTCTTGACTCTATTTCGAGCTGAGCGCGCGCGCGTACATGATTCGTTTTACGAGACATCTGGGTTAAAATGGGTTACCAGAAATAAACAAATACCTCTAATTTCGCTCACCTTTCCTCAAATTCATATATAATGGAATATAAATAGACAACGGCTAATCACGAAAAGTACGGAAATAATTGTACACAAACGGTTTAATGGTCACTTAAATCCGTTTGTGTTGGCCTGCAGCTCCACTCGCGCGTGCAACCGAATGGGCGGGTAAAGCATGCGTAAATGCTGATCTTGTAAACCCTCATTTTTCCTGATTTTGCTACTTTACTCGTTTTCGTGGGCTTACATCAATTTAAAACTTTTGTCTTTCAAATTAAAAAAAATTCTCTGGGTGAAAAAAAAAACAGACATTTCAAAAAAACTGATTTTTCTGAAAAACTGACTTGCCCATTTTGTTGAATTTTAAATATTTTAGAGTTTATTTCTAACATTATCTGGTAACGCTGAATGGGAAGATTTCACCGACCCGTTTAAAAAAAAAAACAATATATCTTGATTTTAAGGCTCTAAGATGCCTTATACTGTTGCCATATTAACGTTATTTTGGAGCAAAATGTGATGTGGGAAATCTATGATCGGTACTTAATACCCTCGGCAAGTTTCGTCGTGATATGATTACCCTAACTGTACCTAAGGAAGAATATGTTTATTTGCTTGAAAAAAGGAGAAACTATTTCGAGCCTCCTTAAGAACACCTTAGATTGCAATCATGCACGTATTAAGAATGTAATCAAAAGAGTTATGGCAAGAAGATAATTATATGAAAGCAATCTCAATTAAAAAGCCTAGCCTTATTGCCATCAGGGATAGCTTCATTCCTGTGTGGTTATTTTCCAGATCCGATGAGATTTGAGCCATTTCACAATTTCTTGGTTGTCAACGGTTATAATAAAATCCCAAGGCTGGAGACTAAATTCTCAGGTGCCTTAATTTGAGTGAAATATTCCTGGATAAAATATTCCCACGGTCACAATTTCACATCACAATCAATTGACAAAGATTAAACTTTCATTTCAACCCACTATCAACGCATAAGCAGTCCTGCGAGCAACGTCAGGCGGTGAACATTGCAACAAAACAGCGTTCAAAGGCGGTGCTTTAGCACAAAAGTGGCCACGGCTTCGACCGTTGATAACAAACTCACCCTTACCGGGGTGGCGGACCGTAGTTTGTCAACCGCAAAGTTTCTTTATTTCCCTGGGTCTACTGGCATGACTGCATTGACTCAGTCGTCCAATCACAGTCACGCCTCCTTCGTGTTGACAAAGTTCAAACACATTCGCGAAGCCGGAAAGCATTGAGAGATGCGAGAATGAAAGCCGTAGTAAACAAACTTTTGCGCATTCATGCCGCTTCTATTAGTTAAAAGGATTTTGTACGTAGTAGGGTGTTCGTGATCGTAACTGTATTTATCAAGCTCTCAAGGAATTAATATTAACTATGCAAATAAAATTAGTTCCCGTAGCCGTCATTTTTACCATCAGATATGGTTTAAAAACAGGCGTTTTAATGTATTATTGTAACATTTCCTGAAGAAGTCTACAGTTTTGCAAGATACAGCTCGCAGAGTGCTTCCCAAGTGTTTTTTTTAAACTTTTCTTAATGTTATTATTATTATTATTATTATTATTATTATTATTATTATTATTATTATTATTATTATTATTATTATTATTATTATTAATGCATGAGGTAATTAACCAATAGGCCATTTTCGAGTTAATGTCTGCCTCCTCTTCAAAGCGAGTCTAAGTGCAAAGTTTTTCATATGAAAATTAGTTTTCATACATATGTAAAGTAGAACTAACTACCATCGCAAAAAACTTTGCACTTAGACTCGCTTTGAGGAGGAGGCAGACATTAACTCGGAAATGGCCAAGTGTGGACTCATTTGGGTTACATGGATGCCCCTTGATACCAGCTAAAGAACAGATCTGAACACTTCTGTTTAGAAATCCAAATGAATGCAGTACTTGAACAAATGTTTCACTTCCAAGATTACAGTAATCATTCTTTGCAGGTAACATTAACATTTACATTGCAATTCAAGAACATTCCATAATTTAACTTTTCGGCGGTCGAAACCGGGAAGACCTTTCCGTAGCTGCTTCTTCCATTTCTCAAAAATTGCAAATGAGGACGCCAAGGCAAAGTGTGACAGCACTTTTCATAACACTGACTAACAACTATGCACATGCGATAATCAAGCAAAAGAAAACAAAAATTGACTATTTACGTAGTCTTCCTGTTTTCAAGTTTGTGTCCATTGTTAATAAATTAGGCTCTTTTGAGAAGCCATTTCATAAACTCGAGCTTCGAGTTTCATCAGGATTTCCAAACACTGGAAAACAGTTTAGTTTTGTCGTGTTTGGAAACCTTGATGAAACACTCGTTTATAAAATATTACATCCAGCATTGTTGCACAATGTTGAATATTTTTCTCACAACAATGCCGTAAGGTGTAGACGCGCTTGAACAGAGGACACTGCGAGAGCGATCCTAAGGAGACATGCATATGGAACTGGATTCGGAAATCACGGTGCTCTAATTGAAAATGGGTGACAAGAAAAAGTGAAGATTGCTCGGGGTAGTGGTCTTATATACAGAATCGTGAGGTAGTAGATTGTCGACTTTTTCAACTGAGTGAATATAAAAGAGTAGTAGTAGTCATCGAAAGTTCATGTATTGTAGGGGCTGAAGACATTAAATAGAAGGTCGCCACCGAGAAGTACAACAACATAAATTAATGTAAAATGAATGAACTTCACTAATTGCAAGTGTGGATGTCGGATGACTTCTAATCGAAAGATAATCACGAGGGAACTAATTCCGGGCCCCTACTGCTTTAGGTTTTACTCGTTCCGGCTGAATTTTCATTCAGAAGATCATTTGAGAAATGGGATCCATTTTTGTTCTTTTTGGTCGTTGCTGAGCTCTATTACTTCTTTTACTTATGTTAAGGTGTTTTCGTGGGCGACGGAGTGCCGTTTTATGTGTAAAGTTAAAAAGCAACGCTACGGGGTAGAACTGTTTCTGCCAGTATATGGTATATACATGGCGCGGTGATCCCGAGATCACGACAAAAACTTGATAATGTTAACGAAGGCGAGAGTTCATCCGTTATGCAAAAGGACAGTTAACTTGGAGAGAAAGCTCCAGGTTTCAAGAGGCCTTGTTTCTTTGCGTTCACCGAGTATTGTGAAAATTCAGGTTGACTTCTTGAACGCATAAAGTGACAACAAGATTAAATGAGGAATGATTTCTACTATAAAGAACATATTGGCAGATAGATTTTTATGTTTATTGAGTTCAAGGCTTTGTCTGTTTACAGAAGAACATTTTTTTTCACAGTAGTATTTGGTTCAGACTTCCATTCTCGAGTTATTTAGTAACCTAGGGGATTCGACAAGAGTTAATGCTGAGTGATGATAAAATATGGCTTGCTTTCTGAGCAATTGTGTGTTAAAGGAAACACCTGCATCAGGTAAAGACAATATTTGTAATGAGGTACAATCAGAAAATTTGTCAATGCAAAATTTATTGTCTTTTAATTAGTTTCGCCATAGTTAATAGATATAGGCTGGTTATGAAACTCGACAAGTTTCAATGTTTCATGTTTTTGTTCGCTTTTTTGGCCTTGATCCGGCACAAAACCCGACTAAAACACGCTTTTTTCGGCAGGAAATTAACTTGCGAACCAAAAACAAAAGATTGTGCAGGGTCACGGCTGGTTCAACATCTAATTGCGACTGTATTGTTCCTGCTTTTGAAATTCCCAGGATTTCATAACCAGTCCCTAGATTAACTATGGTTTCGCATTCTATTTGGCCCTTGTTACATCACGTGATCTTGAAGTCAGAGAATACCATTTCCGGTTGCGTTAATAGTAAATATTATGCATGCTTTTTGTGCTTTGTGCTTTTATGATATCAAGTATGAATGGCGTAATCATTTTACTTTAATGAGGTCAGAAATAGATTGTAGGAAACGCTTAGTGGAGCAGCGAGTTCTGATTTTAAATGAAGTGATTTCAAAAGTTCTACCAGAAACCCATAAGGGTTGAAACGTGTAACGCGCGTTCACAGCTTCCGAATATTCAGTGCGAACTGATTGGTTGGATGTTTCAGTGCGAAGTACCATATTTGAAAACCCCTAGCTCTTCTTGTTCCAAATATGGTACTTAGCAAATTGAATATTCAGAAGCTTGTTTACCAGCACACAAGGGTCCGTTACACGTTTCAACCCTTATAGGTTTCTGGTTCTACTTAATATCCAAAAAACTGGTTACTTACCATTGATTTCCATCCTTGAAACAGTTACACTTTTTCTGTTTGGTTGGACAAAGCGAATATATCTGGCGACGATAGCAACTGACAAATTGTGGGTTGTAATGGTTGAGCTTGACTTGACTTTCAATAGTATGGCGAATGTTTCATGTATTTATCAAGTTAGGTTGATTAGATGTAAGCAATCAAATGTATGAGCTAAAGCGTCATAAGGACAGGAAAGATATTTTTATTCGATACTAAATTTATGATTAAGGAGAACATGGTTTGAACTAGAGTTTGCTTTTCAATCAAGTTTAAACCATATTTTAGATGAATTGGTCCCAATTTAGCGGCGTCGATTACCTTTGGTGAGGAACTGTAATTCCATCGCTTACGTGGAAAGGGGTTTTTCATTTCTTGATGGAAACAGTGCTAAGTACAACGAACTGCGTTTTTACGAAAATGTGTAAATGGTCCGACTTTCTAGCTTTTTTATTGGAGAACGTTAAGCCATTTGAAGAGAAACTATTTTTAATTAGCTGAGAGCGGATGAATTGAAAACCGTGTTGGTGCGTGGAAATTAAATGTTTGGCTGGGCGTTGAAAATTTAGAGAGAAAAGGACGCACCATAAAAGCGTACACTGGGTTACCTGTGGTACGTGTTACACAATTTAACCGCAGGGTTTCAGTTACTTTTTTCTAAGTGGGGGGTCATTAAGACCATTTGAGGGTCACCCACATGTCGCGCCAGCAGAGGCCCTTTGGCTCACACGTTCACACCTTTAATTATTTTGTTATATCCTGTCCCATTTTGACGTCCTTTAGTTTTTAGTGCTACTGTGATCAAATTTTTATCCCTTGATAAGAATACCAAGAAAGATTATTAACGCTGTCTACAGTTTGCAAATATCTGCATCGGCTCCGGAGATATTTAAGTTTGAAACACGTGTAAAGTTTGCAAATGAGGGGACTGAAAACGTCATTGACTCAACCCAATGAAACATCAAGTGTAGTACAACCTCGTCCCCAAAGCCAGGGGAAAGCGCCCTGGGGGCGAGGTTGAGTATAGTAATTAGACCTATCTCGGTCAATTTGCAGCAGAGATCACCGAAACTTGATGCCATGGTAGAAGTCTTAGGGGGCTTTGCTTTTGTTAGAACTGGCAGGCCAGACCCGTCAGTTTGCAAAGAAAATGCAACAATTTGAAGGAACACTTGCACGAAAACTCCTCGCATTGTTCCGGAGAAGTATATATCATCCTCCAAGCTTGCTATATTGAAGGCATTGTAGAGTTATTCCTTCCAAATGCCCGGTCGAGCCGGTCAGTTCTGTCAAATGGAAAGCGCCCTTAGCTAAAAAGCCCTCTGAGACGACATGTGGTTACTAGCAAAGTACTGAACCCAGAAAAATTGAAGAAAATAAAGGGGAATCGAGAAACATTGGCTTCTGGGCATGACATGTTGATCATTTTCAAGGTCCCTCACAACTTCTTTTGACCACAAGTTTAAGCGTGCCCTCTAATCTAGTACTAAAGTTTACTGCGGTTACCTCTGTCCGGTTGGGTTAGTATCTGGATGGGTGACCTAGAAAATATACCACTTTGTAAAACAGAAGCATTGGACCGATTTTACTATTAACGCTAACAAATGCGAACTCAGCAAGGCACAGATTTTGTTACCTTGCTTTATGCAAAACAAATATTGATGCAAAAGTAGATAAATATTGATACACAGTTTTTAGAAAGAGCAGAAGGAAGTTTCCAGGACGGTCGATCGAGAATAAAATATTTACGACATGAAAACAACATTAATCTTGAACCGTGAATATAGAATATAAAAAGCTACAATCAGCGTCAAAAATTTTGGGAGATTTTTGCTACGTTCAATTTTGTTATTTTACGTTTAGCTGCACAAATAAATCGCAAAATCGAAAGTGACATCGCCGGAATTCAGCGGGCGCCGTGATTAAATTACCGCGGCATGTTTACTCGTCAAACAGTGAAGTATCTGTGTCAAATGATGGCAAGATACCGGGTTTTCGTAAGTTTCTTTGTCTGTCAAGTGTTATATAATTTGACAATAAATGAGCAAATTCAAAACAAAGATCACAATCGCTCAACTCTTGAGTTTGACCCTTGTTTCTGCAAAGTCGAAAATTTACTCTCCAAGACGAGATTATTTATCACCAAGTAATTCTATCATTTTGGAAATAGCGTCACAATTTTTTGCTGATTTTGGGGCACATTTTGTTGAAACTCAAGCACGCTTCCAACAGACCTGTTTATTTTCGTGAACCCTTCCTAGAGCAATACTAAACAAATCCTCCCGCATCATATTTCAACCTTAAGCTCGAAAATTCAATACACAACATGATATTATAATTCACAAAGGCAGAAAATACCACAGAATCCTTTTCCAGCGAGAAATTTATTGAAACAAGCAACGCATTTGCTCTTAGAGGCAAAAACCTCTTCCTATTTCATTGCGTGCGTGAAGACAAGAAACTCAATCGTGTCAAATTACCATGTACGCAACAAAATAAATTCCAGGTTCAAACCCTTCCCTGAAGAACCGTTTCCCTCAATCATGAGGCACAAAATAGACAACATGCTTTCTTTCAAATAATTCTTTGCTGTTACACTCCCAATTATTATTATTTTTTACCTGACTTCGTTGAACCCATAAGTTACCGGATAATTTTCATTTGGTTTTAGTGTTGTACATAACACTACACTCGTGATAAAATATTGGAAATACAGCTCAGTTTGATTTTGGCGCGAAGGGCGAGAAAGATTGTTGTCGAAGTCCCTTACTCGTCGCTTTTAAGATTCCAGATCATCATCGCCTGTCTTGTTCATGAGGGTAAATTTTGTTTAAAAATGCACTAAAACGCCATTCGAGTTGCAATGACTTTCGACGCCATTGCAGGTTAATGAAACATTCTCCCGTGTGCACCAGAGAAATCTACGCATTACCCCAGCCCCCTAAAACCTAACACAACACGTACAGAAGACTCTATGCACAAAGACACCACTTAGCAGGAGAGTGAGAGGCACGACTTTTCATGACACGGAAAAAATAAAACTAGACCCTCCGTGAGGGTACACTGGGTTGCCTGTGGTACGTGCACCGGCCCAGACAATTTTTTTCAAGTTGGAGGGTCATTAAGAAGTCATACCAGACGAGGCTCTTTGGCTCACAGGTCCTCACACGTTCGTACGACGAAACAGATCTGTCCTTGCGTAATATGTAGCTCTAAAAGTGCACGATATTGTTTTGGTATTGTCTATCATTGTAGTGCCATGGTAGAAGTCTTGGGTAAATAGTCTGAGAGGACATGTGGTTACTAGCAAAGTACTGAACCCAGAAAGATTGAAGAAAATAAATGGGAAGTGAGAAACATTGGCTTTTGGGCTGACATGTTGATAAACGTCTTTTCACCACAAGTTTAAGCGTGCCCTCTGAGCATCTGACAGCTTTGTAATACCGAAGTTCACTGAAGTTAGGCCCTGTTCCGCGGGGTTAGTGTTTGGATGAGAGACCACAACAATATACCTCTCATAAACAGAAGCATCGGACCGAAAATACTATTAAAGCTAACAAATGCGAACTCAGCAAGGTACAGATTTTGTTAGCTTGCTTTATGCAAAAACAAATATTGATGCAAAAGTAAATAAATATTGATACACAGTTTTTAGAAAGAGCAGAAGGAAGTTTCCAGGACTACCGCTCGAGAATAGCATACTTACGACATTAAAACAACATTTATTTTGAACCGTGAATATAGAATATAAAAAGTTACGATCAGCGACAAACATTTGGGGGGATTTTTGCAGTGATCAATTTTGTTATTGTACGTTTTGGCTGCACAAATAAATCGCAAAATCGAAAGTGTCATCGCCGGAATTCAGCGGGCGCCGTGATGAAGTTACCGCGGCACGTTTACTCGCCAAACAGTGAAGTATCTGTGTAAAATGATGGCAAGATACCGGGTTTTTGTAAGTTTCTTTTTCTGTCAAGTGTTATAAAGTTTGACAATAAATGAGCGAAGTCAAAACAAAGATCACAATCGCCCACCATTGTTTCTGCAAAGTCAAAAGGTACTCTCCAAGACAAGGTTATTTATCACCAGGTAATTCCATCATTTTGGAAATAGCAGCTACTTTATTATTCACCGGCGTCACAATTTTTTGCCGATTTTGGGGCTCATTTTGTTGAAACTCAAGCACGCTTCCAACAGACCTGTTTATTTTCATGAACCCTTTCCTGCTTACAGAGCAATACTAAAAATATCCTCCCGTATCACGTTTCAACCTGAAGCTCGAAAATTCATTACACAACATGATATTATAATTCACAAAGGCAGAAAATATCACAGAATCCTTTTCCACCGAAACATTTTATTGAAACAAACAACATAAGATGCACTAAAACGCCATTCGCGTTGCAATGACTTTCCATTGTTGGTTAACGAGAATAACAAACTCACGAGGCAGAATGTATAGTTATATTTAATTAAGTTAGCACAACAGAAAAACGCTAACCTCATTTTGACACGAAAATGCTTTACTTTTGGCATAAATTAAAACTATCCATTTAAGCTCGCATATTATAAAACAAGATGAATTCACAAAGGCCACCTTTTCCAGCGAACAATTTTTTAAAACAAACAACATATTTGCTCTTAGAGGCGAAAACCTCTTCCTATTTCATTGCGTGCGTGAAGACAAGAAACTCAATCGTGTCAAATTACCATGTACTTAAGGTTCAAACCCTTTCCTGAAGAACATTTTCCTTGAATAACAAGAAAATGCTTTACTATTGCCATAAAAACTATCCAGCACACATATCATAAAACATGATGAATTCATAAAGGCCACCTTTTCCAGCGAACAATTTTTTGAAACAAGCAACATATTTGCTATTAGAGGCAAAAACCCCTTCCTATTTGATCACAGATCCACTTAAGGTGTTCGATTCGTTCTCTGCCTTTGTTGAACCCGTAAGTTACCAGAGAATTTTCCATTTGGTTTCAGTGTTCTACATAACAGCACACTTGGTAAATATTATTTTAGAAATGCAGCTCACTTTGATTTCTGCTCGACGGGCGACAGATTGTTGTCGAAGTCCATTACTCGTCGCTTTTGAGATTCCAGGTGTTGGTTTTCACCGCCTGCTTAGTTTATCCAACTGACTTTCCATTATTGAGCTCCATAAGGGTATATTTTGTTTAAGGATCCACTAAAACGCCATTCGCGTTACACGACTTTCGACGCCATTGCAGGTTAATGATTCTACTGTGTCCACCAGAGAAATCTACGCAGTTCCACTACCCTCTCGATCCTAAGAAAATACGCTCAGAAGGCTCTATGGATAAAGACACCACTTACCAGGGGAGTGACAGGCAAGACTTGTACCGAAACGGAAAAAAATACTAAAAAAAAAAAAAACGGAAATCTACCCATTTTCCGACTGGGCTTGCCATACGGCAACCCAGTAATTAATTCCTTGTAAACGTGTACACTGATCACGTAGGCAGATATTTTGAATGCGTTTTAGAAATATCGGTACTGAACACAGGAATAACATTTACTCACCAATTAAGAACATCGATACGTCAACAGGATCATAGCCATCCAGGTCATGACCAGCGACGAGGTTGTTTAGTTCTTTCATGCAGACAGAGCAATTGAAAGTGTTGCGCTGCCTAGTTTTAATGACTGTAATGCACATGTTGAAGAGCTAATAAGGTCAAATCTGCTTTCACGGGTCGGGTTTTTAAGTTGTCATGACGTTGGTATATGTTAGTAAAAAAAATTTGTGAGAAATAAGTGTCTGGTTTGACTAACGAGGAGAGTTGATATCCACTGCTGATGGCTGAGGGACTAATTTTAGGGCGCTTTCCATTTGATAGAACTGACCGGGCAGGCCAGGCATTTGGAAAGATTAACTCTACAACGCCTTAGAATTAACACATTTCGAGCATGACACATATTCCTCCAGAAGAATGCGAGGGATTATTATGCAAATGTTCAAATTGTTGCATTCTGCAAATTGACGGGTATTGCCGGCCAGTTCTTAGAAGCTCTGGCAAAAAGCGTTGTGATCTTGAAGACGGGGCTTATAGTTACTGAAGAATGCGAGTTTGTGTTTTTGGAAATGAGGATTTTTTAGCAGATCTTTATACCCAAACCAGTTCTGCAAGATAAAGAAAAGGCGCCGGGATCATCCCAAAATGAATTTGTGTTTATACGAGAGCAGTAAATACAGGGTGAAAAGGGACCGAGTCAAGTATGGATTGGTGATTATACCGTGAGACAAACCTAATTGTGGGATAAACTTAAGAACTGGAGCTGCTTTGAGAGGCTACATTTAGGAACGACCGTATATTTTCCGTAGTTTTACTGATGTTGACTTGCTGAGTTTCGTGTTTTAGTTTTCGACCTAATTTATGCCAGCAGGATAAAAGACAGCATTACTTACCACACTGATTTTCTTGTATTGTCCATAAAAGTTCTTCATCTAGCGTAAACACACCTTACATTTGTTTAATTGAATGTCTTCCACCCACACCGAGGCTGCATCGTGTTTTCTGTCAGGTCGCGCGTGTTCGGCCGTTACCACTACGTAAAGGGCGTAGAAGCAAAGCTTTCTGAAACAAGAATTAAAAAAAAAAAAGTGAAGAATAAAGGATAGGCGTAGAAGTATTTTTTTTTTTTTTAATTTTAATTGAGATAATGTCTGTAGGGAGAAAGCAGGATGTCGTAATTCTTTTCTGCAACTAACCGAGAATGAAACGCTCTTGCACTTGCTTCCGTTCCACCATTCGTAGTTGTTAGGCCAGCCACTACCTTTATTGAAGCTTCTTGGAAAGCCATGTAGTCAACGAATGTGGGCCCGCAATCAGGTATTAGGCGGTCGTTTCTTCTTGCCCTTAGTGCACACACGTCAAGCGATGTGAATTTGACCTTCCCGACCCAGGCCACCGCAGCATCGTGCATAAAACTTCCGGTGTAGTTGAAGCATTTGATGGATGTCAGTACGTAAACTAATCCACAGCTGGACACGGAACTCGACTTAAATTGAACGAAGCTGCATTTGACGTCAACTGTATCTAGACTGAGCGTAATGCGACCTCTCTCAATGACAAATATTGGAAATCAAGAACAAGGGAGAGCGTTGAGATTGTAATTGTTTCTAAACAAGGAAAAATAGGCTTCCTGTTATTTTGAAGTTTCTATTTCTTTAGATGTAATTATCTTCAGAAAACAGTGAATATTAACGCAATAATCGATTCCGGGCTCAATCATGATATTGTAACCAATTTATAGCGACGGTCCGAATGAGGAAGGAACAGAAACTGGAAAGTATTCAGTTTGGTAGACTGGTGTGATTTAAATTTTTTTGACGCTTTCTGTTACTGAATAAACCACTGATCTTCAAAAGGCAACACTCACGTTTACAGCCTCGATAATGCTTGATTCCAGACTCTTCTTTGTCTCGAAAGACCTTGTATTTATATTGGTAGATACTTTGATGGGAGTATTCGTTGTTGTCACCGAGTTGCCCAGATTCATTTGTAGCACAAGGCACGCAGACACACGAATGAATTTAAGAACTCTAGCAGCACGAGATTGAAATCTCTGAAGCTTATCCTTTAATAACTTTCCGCATTTGTCCCATAAAGGGAAACAATAATCAAAACATGGTTGTACTAGGCCCCTATATCATTCGAAGGAATAAATGGACTAATAGGGCTAATACGTCTCATCGCTCCAATTCCAGCACTAGCATTCCTACAAGTCATGTCAATATCGCTGTTCCAAGTAAGCTTCTCATCAATCTGTTCCCCTAGACATTTATGTGAGTTGTTATAGAGAACGAGGACGGACAACTTCGAGCGAAGGAAAATATATACAGTAAAAATTCTTAAACTGATAAAAAAAACTAATAAAAAGGCGTTTCGGTCTGTGACCTTCATCAGTTGCAGTGCAAGTGAATAGTAAATAGAGGATATTACATGGCCGCGCGGGGATACGAATTTTATCTTCGAGTGCTGAAAGTATCTCTCACGAGTGAGCGAAGCGAACGAGTGAGAGATACTTTCAGCACGAGAAGATAAAATTCGTATCCCCAAGCGGCCATGTAATGTTCTGTTTATTACATAGATATTGATGAAATGTCTAGATGTAAAATAACTTGTTTTATTCGTTTTCGAAATGATAAAAAATTGTTCACCAACCACTAAAACACGCATGTTGTGTAACATGAAACAAGATATGAAAGTTATGAAAAACAAATCATGATAATGAAAATTTGCAATAAAAATGTTAATGTAGTAGAGAAGAATTATATTAAAGCACAAAAGTACCGTACAATGAAGAGGAAG
>NC_090889.1:50452210-50457210 GCF_036669925.1 Montipora capricornis
TATATATAAGAGCAACGTAAATGAAGAGTAAAACAATACGTTTTGTATCCTTCACCTATATTTCGACCGGATACACCGGTCTTCCTCAGGGTGAATAGCCGTTAAACGCGTAACACGCCATATTTAGAATTACAAATTGAATATACAAAGGAAACAAACCGCGCGCGCCATAAAAACCAAGCCCCGCGCGCGTTTTTGGGATTATGCACGCATGTATACAAAACAATAGATATCTTCCAGAGACTAGATTTTTAGCTCTTTCGTACTCGGGACGACTTATTTTGGCTGAAAAAGAAATCGCTTTCATTCAATCCATGGGGCTTTACACACTTCAGCCTATAAGCCCATTGTCCTTCTCTGTCCAATAGGTCCCTCTCATCATTTACTTGATCAATTAATTGTATATCAAGATCTTCGATGCCGTTGTGGGTTTGGCCATTAAAGTGTTGATAAATTAAATCATCTCTAGATTTGTCATCCAATGAGAGTCTAGCGTGAGCTCGAATACGACTCTTGTGATTATTAAATCTGAGGCGAAACCTATTACTGGTTGATCCCACATATTGAACACCACATACTTTACAACTCAGCAAATACACTACATTGGTTGAATTACAGTTCAGCTCGAAATAGGCCATTTTCACTATGACGTCACGCGCGCAAAGGCTTGTGGTAGTTGTAGTAAATAAAACCGTATCAAAATGGCGGAAAGTCTTCCTGGTGGTTATACTTGTTGCGTTCCGGGGTGTTTTAGCAATTCAAAAAAACACAAAGGCCAATTTTCCTTTTATGTGTTTCCAAAGGACCCGAAATTAAGGAGGAAATGGCTTCTTAACATTTCTAGAAAGAATTTTTCACCGACAACGGGCCACCGTGTGTGTAGCGCTCATTTCCTAGGAGGCAAAAAGTCTTGCCAGAACGCCGTACCCACGGTTTTCCCTTTGAAGAAGTCACATCAGAGACCTAAACGAAAAGCAAGAAGACCTCTGATAAGGCATGAAGATACCACGATACAAGATACTGTGATGGAATCCACACAAATCAACGGAGTTAATGGAGTCGACGAGGAGGAATCCAATGAAGACAAAGGTGAAGGATCGGAAATTAAAACAGTGAACGACCTGGATATACTGGATGCAATAAAAACACGTATTGCGCTTCTTGAACACGAGAAGCAACAGCTGGAAAAAAAGATAACGATGGAAAGGTTTGGAGTCGAGCGTTTTGCTTTATCGGACACTGATATGCAGTTTTACACAGGTCTTGACAATTATTTGCAGGTCAAAGCTCTATTTGATTTCCTTGATGGTAGTATTGTTGTACATGCTCGCGGCTTAACTATTGAGGGTCCAACAACTGTAAGTTTCAACTTCAAGACCTTGAGAAGCGTGGCAAAAAGCGGTCGATAATTCCAGCAGACGAACTTTTCTTGACACTCTCAAGACTGAGGGCAAATGTCCCAGTTTTAGCCGACCAGTTTAAGATAAGCACATCTGAAGTGTCAAGGATATTTGTGACATGGGTTGACCTTCTATTTTCACGATTGAATCAGTTACCAATATGGGCTACCAGAGAGACTGTTAATCAGACAATGCCTGAAAGTTTCAAATATGACCACCCATACACAAGAATCATTCTTGACTGCACAGAAATCTTTATTGAGAAGCCGTCTTGCTTCAGAGTCCAGGTAGAGACTTATTCTACTTACAAGTCACATAACACTGCCAAAGGTCTCGTTGGAATTGCTCCAAATGGAGCAGTGACTTTTATTTCAGATTTTTATGGGGGGCATGTGAGTGACCGCAAAATTGTCCTTGCCTCTGGTATTTTGGTTATGTTGGATCCACACGATTCAGTGATGGCTGACAGGGGATTCGAAATTCAGGATTTGCTTGTACCAAAGAAGGTGTCCCTCAATATTCCTCCCTTCATGCGATGCAAGGATCAACTTGATCCTGACGAAGAAGATGAAACAAGGCAGATAGCTGCTGTTAGGATATACGTTGAACGCGCTATTGAGAGGATTAAAAATTACAATATTTTGAAGCAAATTATCCCTAACAGCATGGCTGAAGACCTAAACAAAATTTGGAAAGTTTGCTCATATTTAACAAATTTAAAGGGGCCATTGGTTGTCTAGCAGTATATTTACAAAATAATGCAAAAAAAATTACAAATCTGTTTATAAGCAACTACCAACAATTTGACCGAAAGAAAAAAACTGGATTGTTGACAGCCTTTGTTGCTTTGGAGGGGTAGTTGCTTGTAAGAGAAGACAAGTTAATAGATGGACGGTGGTCACATAATTACAGTTCTGCAGCATTTCTTTATTTACAACAGTAAACAAAATTATACACCTCATGTGAAGTTATTCAAAACCATTATAGCACAAATATCAGTTAACAAGTCTGACTGAAATGAATCATACTAATTAGACTTATTAAAAACAATGTCATTGATATTGCACCTCTAGCATTTTGATTGGTTAATCACAGCAGGTTCAATCAGCTCATAATTTGAACCTTGCTGCAGATTTGAATTGTGGAAGTAAAAAACTATTTTCTTGCTCAATAACTGCCACCATTCATCTTGAAAGCAATATTTGTGGTAGAGTTTTTAGTGAAACAAGTATTCTTGGGCTTGCTGGATATCAAAATAATTATAACAAAATATTGATTATGTAGAAATCAACTTGTTTGGAATGGTACAATCAGTGTAGAAATCAACTTGTTTGGAATGGTACATTCAGTTGTGTCTTTAGTGGCATGCCCTTTTAGCAGAAGGGAGCTGGGATCCACCTTGTTTTGATTAACCATAATGTTTTTCATAATTATGTCAGTTGCATTGTCATTGTCCTAACACGCCCTGATTTACATGTAAAAGCACCCCAGCCTCACTTCCCTTTAACTCCAGGTCCCGTAGGACACAACTGTAAAGTGATACATAAGATGACATAATTTGATGAGCTTTAGCTTGGTAGACAGAAATATGTGTATCACTGCATAGTAGGAATACTCATTGACATTTACAGCATTTTAGGAAAAGATGGGTCAATTTATGTGCTTTGTTTAGAACTCTGTTTTTCACTTTTCCACCTGGAAGTTTGGGGAAGAGAAATCCTACTTAAAGGAAAACAATCTTGGATACAGGTGTTTCCATTCTTAATTTTATCTGTTAATATTTCTGGTACAATGGCAAATAAGCAGAAATCCAAAAGCTTTTTTTTCAAAGCATTCCAATAAATTGGATCAAAGTATATTCTCTCAACATGCAAGTCTTCAATGTTACCACAGTAGGTGTAGACAGTTAAGTCACACCATTGCCTGCCAGAAATGCCCATCCCCCCTTGTATTTGTGCATAATAGTGATGTCGAGTCTTCAGCTTCAATCCAGTGTTGGTAATTTCAAGGCAGGAATTCTTTTTGTTCTCAGCAATAATATGTAGCAAATCTTTTCTGCCATCAGGCTGTGGAATTTCCAATGGCACCATGTCTTGCAGTGGATCACTGACTTCCCCATCAATACTTGCGGCAAGGAGTTCTGTGCGTGTGCTGTCAGGTGGGATTTGATTTAACTCACTTTCTACAAAATCTAGAATCGTAAACAGTAGAGCACCTACATACTTACATCTTCCAGTAGCCCCAGCTTTGCAATTACAGTATCCACTTCTCACCCCAGCAGTTTCTTTTCGTAGAGAGACTCGCGTTCGGTAGCTTGTTCTTAGTCATCGAAGCCTTAACCTTGCTTTCAAAAAAGCAAACATGTTGATGAAATGTTGCGTTGAACTTTACTTTTTGCCTTGAACAATGCGTATCCTTCCCGCTTACTTTTGAAAGCCCCTCGTCTGAATTTGGTGGAATCTTTTGTAATTTCTCCGGCTAAATGGGCAAATGTATAGCAATGTTGGAATTCTGGCATTTGCTCCAACGATAAAGTCCAGCCATCTGTTGACCACTCGATTCTTTGCGACTCGTCTGGTTGTGTTCGCATTTCACGTTCGAGATGTATTCTCCGAAGATGAATTCCTCCATCAGGATCTACGATTTTGTCAAATCCAGAGCTCTGATAACTCTTTACTCTGGTTGTAAAAAATAAAAATTAAAACAAAACAAAACAAAAAAACAGTATTTAGGTGCGATATCTTTCGCCATCGAGCGAATTAATTTTTTTTATAATGTTTATAATTTAGCGCTTACCTCTGCAGCAGTTGGCTTCGGTTTCCGCTTGTTGAAGCACCTCGGCACTTCAACCATGGCCACAATTGATCGTTGTGAAAAAGTTCTGGCTCTTTGTCTTTAAAGGACGCCCCAGGGACATCATTCTCAGTTAAATTTATTCTTTTTTTCTTGTTACACGCTTGAGAAGAAGCCATTGTTGTTGTTGATAATTTTAATTTTATCGCGTAATTCGCGTCTATTTTACTACAACTACCACAAGCCATTGCGCGCGTGACGTCATGATGAAAATGGCTTATTAATGAAATATCTTTTTCCTGTTATTTTTGACGTGAAACTTTCTCCTATTTTTAAGTGTTCGCAAACATGACAACGGCGATCTCCACACTTGACAGGTCCTTTGGGTTTATCTTCCGAGTCTGAAGATTTTAGTTTGGCGTGTACTAGATAATCTCCCAGACTCTTAGGTCTACGCAAAGCCACCATCGGAACCTCTTTCACCGCTTTCTTACATTTATCAGAACAATGTAGCAAAGGCTGAGGTTCCCTCAGTATAGCCCCAATGTTAGGAAGATTAGGATGGTACGTAACTACCATGGGAACTCGTGTAGTGCCTTTTTGAGACACCGGCGTTAATGTCTCCTCTCTGGTTTTTAACTTAGCTCTCCGGATCTGTTCACGTACAAATCGTTCCCGATATCCTCGTGCCACCAGATACTTACTGAGTTCATCAGCCCTTTTATCAAAGACCTCGTTGGTAGAACATATACGTCTTAACCTCAGCGCTTGAGCGTACGGAATGCTCTCTTTACAACCCCTTGGATG
>NC_090889.1:50474710-50479710 GCF_036669925.1 Montipora capricornis
CTCGTACTAAAATGACCACGGCATCACGTTTTTCCGGCCAAAATGACACTGGTTTGCGCGCGCTCACTGTTGCCTTATGAGAAAATCTCGTACTCGTAGCCGTTCTCGTACTAGAATCAAACGCTCTCTAATAACGTAAGAGGGATTACGTTGGGAATAGGGCCAATCTGAGGGATTACTTCTCTTACCTTCATAATCTCTTGGTTTGAAGTTGTAGTCACTTTCATCAAGCACTTGTTGGTATGGGGCTTCATGTACGGCTTGTAGCTTCCACTTAAAAGGTCAAAGGTAACATCAAGGCAATTTACTACCTTCTTGTTTGCTTCAATTGTTATTTTAAGACCGTTAGATTTAAAAACAATGCTGACTTCTTGTTCTGTTTTTTTCATTTTCTCCTGGCGTGGTCTTACCTACTGTGATTCCGTCGTCGCGGTAGAGTCCCACTTCATCTTTAAATTTGGGCGCAATGACAGACAAGTCTTTAATGAAGCTATCGCCCCTACCAACAAGCGCTTGATGAAAGTGGCTACAACTTCAAAATTAAATTCGATCCACAAGTAAAGCAGGCAACGAGAAAGAGCAAAGCCCGGAAAAGAAAGATTACCTTGTACAACCCTTCATGGGACAGCAATGTCAAGAGCAACCTGGGAAGGTAGTTGCTTGACGATGGCCCATCTGATCGAAAATTGCCGATTGTCCAAACACGTGTGGAATCTAAAAAAAGACAATCGGGAAGAAGAATAAAAATATTTGCAGGTGTAAACGGACAATATAAACATGCAAAGAGATAGCTAGTAAATGCTAATTAAAAACCTCAGCAAGAATTGAGTCTGATTGCACATTAAGAGAGGTCGATCTTAACTTTTGAATGAAAACATTTCATAGACGAGGCAGTCAAATTCGTTCGTTCACTTCATCAATACACTAAGACTCTTTGTAAGATCTTTTGGAGCCAAAGAATGTTTGTCAAGAAAATGCTTGCCAATTGATGAAGAAGAGTTTTTGTGTTTTTCAACGCGATGATGTAGATGGCGGCGTGTGAAACCAACATAACCTGCATCGCATATACAGGTCACATTCAAACTTGTAAACAAGGCACTGTTGGTTCACAATCGGCGGCTTAGCTTCTCGCAGTTTGAGATCTTGCTCAATCGTGACAAAAACGGGCTGAACGGTCGTGTGGATCTATGAATTAAACAACACGAATTGGGTCTGATCGATCGCTGACAGTAGGTGAGGAAACAGGTTGATCTGATGCTTTGGCGGCAGCAAAACGTGAAATGGAAGAGTTGACAAGTTTAATTTGGTCGAGAAAACAATAATATCAGTCGATCACATTCTTCAGAGAAGTAGTGGCAATTGGTTGAAAGTCGAAATGCATGATCCAGCATCGTTTTTAATAATCTACGTTTGTACCGGTCTTCTACGTGGCTTTTGAAGTGTAGCAGGAGGCCAGTATTTGTGGGTTGTAACGTACACCTTAGTCTCAACATTTGTATGTTTGTTGAGCGGCTGGATGCCCAAAAAAGGAAGCATGCTATTACTCTCCATCTCCACTTGTTGGAGAAGTTACTTAAGAGTTTTTTATAAATGTTTTTGCTATCATATTAAGTTCCCCTGTTTTGCCGACGTATTTATCTGTATCTGTACCTTTTAGGATAGAATATTCTGATAGAAGACGTAATTGTAGAATATACCGTGCAAAGAGTTCAATTAATTTTCCCATCACCTTCATTTAAGAGTTGACAAGTTTATCAGGATATTTTGGTCGAGAAAACAATAATTTCAGTCGATCACATTCTTCAGAGAAGTAGTGACAATTGGATGAAAGTCGAAATGCATGATCAAGCATCGTTTTTAATAATCCACGTTTGTACCGGTCTTCTACGTGGCTTTTGAAGTGTAGCAGGAGGCCAGTATTTGTGGGTTGTAACGTACACCTTAGTCTCAACATTTGTATGTTTGTTGAGCAGCTGGATGCCCAAAAAGGAAGCATGCTATTACTCTCCATCTCCACTTGTTGGAGAAGTTACTTAAGAGTTTTTTTATAAATATTTTTGCTATCATATTAAGATGCTCCGTTTTTCCGACGTTTTTATCTGTGTCTGTACCCTTTAGGGTAGAATATTCTGACAGAAGACGTAAGGGTAGAATATACCGTGCAAAGATTTCAATTAATTTTCCCGTCACCTTCATTTGCATCCATCTTTTTCTTATAATTCTTTCCTGGCCAATGCCAATTTATTTAATGATCTAACCTTTTAAAAGGACCAGCTAAACATATATACCTGGTCTTTGATTTCCTCTTTCACTTTTCTATGTGGGTTTCTGCATGTTGGAGCTTTCTAAACAGTTGCTTCCTTTTGTCTAATTCATTGAAAGGACGTAAATATCACATAACCAGGTGAGCTTAAAACAGCGAATCGAATTTTTTCGGCATATGTTGATCTCAGCATTTTAATATCAGTTGGTTAAGGCAGCGTTAAAAAGCGCTTTTCACGAGATGTTCATAATCCTGCAAGAGCTGTGAACCACATCAAACAGCTTTGAGTCCTGCGCATAGTTTATTCTGAAAGCTGAAATCCGACGAGATACGCATTATTCTGTCAGATCGGTTTCAAACTTACGATAAGTCAAATTGAAAACATGTGACAATAAAAACAAAGAAAATCGCAAGTATTTATGGAGCGGACAATTTTAAGTGTTTTTCCTCACGGATGTAGGATTGGAATCCGTCTGGTTCAACTGAAAGAGTGTTGTTTCAGTTGTCCGTACAAGAGAATATTAAATGCCAAAAGCTAAAAGGGTAGAGATGTGATTAAAGTGCAAAGACGAAAAATATTCAGAGGCCCTCGACAGGCTACTTCCAATTAAGTGAATCGAATTGACGATGTTTCTCAACTTCTGAACCAGCAAAATATTAGTCTGTATTTCATATTTGTTTTAGATAAGGAGTACATCTTACAAATAGAGTTTTGAATTTTTGTTCTCAAAATCGATAACCCTATGATAATTTTTTTTTTTTTTTTTATGGAAGTTCAATCTTTTCAAAAGGCATCGCCGTTTTTTTTTTTTTTTTCACAGCTGTGTATAGAACTGATATACAATCAGCATGACAATGAAAGTTGAACTGTTTCAACAGAAGTCGGAAACGAAGCCTCTTAGAAGCCCGATGTCATGACCTGTTAGAGCAAAAGTCGTATCTCTTTACTTTCCGGTTTTAATCACGTGTACTAAATCGATTTGCGCAATATGCACTGGCGGAGCAGGTGATTTTCATTCCCCCTTTTTATGTAAGCACATTTATGTGGCTCAAGAAACCTTGCAAACGAGTGTAATGGGCTAGTTTAGAATTGTACAGAAACGAAAGAACAAAACAAAGAAAAATGCCAGATATTCCCCTGAACCTCTACTCTGTTCTTTTGCTGCTGCACAATAGACCATATTCGTATTCTCAGTATTTGACTGGAACTAGCTTGCAATATAGGCAAATGTGGGGGAATATATTAAAAAGTGTTTGCATTTGAAAAGATTCCCCCTCATTAGCCTCTATTGCAAGCTAGTTCCAGTCCAATGCTGAGAATACGAATATGGTCTATTCGAAACTAGCCTATTCATTTAATCTTTAATTTTATTCAATGAAAAGAACAATGCATCATCATCATAGTGAGGTATACTGGGCTGCTTTATTAATAATTTAACCTGTTTCTCCGAGATATCTAGCAAGAAATTAGTGTATCCTTCAGCTGTGAGGATTCAAACTTATATTGCAACAATAGTATTAGCAAGGAGCGAAGAACGTTTCAATTAGCGCGAAAGAGTTGGATCTTTAATATTATTGCTTAATGTCAGTTCCTCGTTTTTAAGACTCTCAGTAGACTTTCAGGGATGTAATTACATTCCATCTTTTAAATACAAACGTCAGCTACGAATTCAAGAGCGAAAGTTAGGAGTGAGACAAATAATATTATTTGTTTGTTTGTTTGTACCAGGACACGACTTTGGAGATAAATCCATTTAGACTATTCGCTATTTTACGAGAACACAGGTGCATACAAAGTGATGTACATTCATCGCTGTGTCACCCCTGCAGTAGTATCACTTGTTACAACGTTTTGTGGAATTAAAATCTGTGGACCAGCCCAAGCTCAAAGCACAGGTAGATTTTAATACATGAATTAACAAATAAGAAGAGGTGACGTCTTATTGAATAAAAATTGAACACGCCCATTGAAGAGGCTGCAATCAGCAAATGCTATAATCATCTATGGTGACGTTCTCTTTCTAACTTTTTTTAACATTTCAACTTGATTATAGGAAATATTCTTGCCACGGCATCTACGTCGTTGCTGCTTTGGAGTCCTCTACGTATCAGTGGACTCCCCGATGAAGCCAGTGACACAGTACCTTTAAGCGATTCTCAACCTCTTCCAACTAAAAAGGCTATCAGAGCCTTTTTTATGACTTCAATAGGATGGAACTGCACCCCTTCTATTGAGGGTATACCACCTTTCTAATGTTATTTATTTTTATTCCTTTCTAGCTTTTTTCTTCGAATAAATTAGAACCTGAAATGAATAGTCTGCAGTGATCGTCAAAGTCTATTCTGCTCTTAAACACGAGGACGCACTATTATAAAAGAAGTCACTTCATTCTCTGCTTTTGTTCATTCAGGGGTTTTGGGAACAAGAGAACATGGCTAATTTGAACTGGGAACAGGGAAGCAATGACAAAATATTTTAGTGAACAACGGGATCGAAAAGCTGAGAACAAGTTTGAAAGTAATCTGGGAAACAAGCGTACACAAGGAAATATTTAAAGGGAACAAGGACACTCTCTGGGAGGGCCTTACATAAGGGACTTTAAGAGAGTTAAAGATTCTAGGGACTTTAAGATTCTACGACGGCGGCGTCAGAGATAACGCCACCAAATAATGGCTATTAATAAGCAAAATAATCGGTCCGTATGTGCGGTGGGAAAATTTGTACATTTCTTTTCAC
>NC_090889.1:50484710-50497210 GCF_036669925.1 Montipora capricornis
TTTTTTTCTGCCTGACCTTAGAACTAGATTAGATTATTGCGGTTATCAGTAACTAGCGCTCCTCGACGACATTTTTTCATATTCGAAAATGAAATTTAGGTGGACGTAAATCAAATGTTGCCATGCAAAATTCATGGAGTACGGGCATGGAAACATTTCGAAAAAAAGTCGTTGAGAGGTGCGTCTAACTGATAACCGCTGTAACACATCTTTGACCTTCACTGCAATCGGACTCCAGAAAACTCTAGGACCCCAGGATTTCAGCTTCCCTTCCAGATAATGCTAACGATGAGGTGACTGAATATGACAGTAGCTCTGATGAGGAGGAGACGGAAACTGACGTTTCAGAACTCGATAGAGAGTCCACGTTCTTGTTAGGAACGACTACGAGTTTTGAGCGCCAAGTGCGGATCAACAGTAGGCTAATTTTATGATAGGTATTTCTTTAACGTCAGTTAAGTTACTAATCAAGTGGAGCTATGATCTTCGCAGTTGTGAGCGCAATTTTTGCAATTGCGTAGAGAAGCCTGAAAAATTCAGGACTTCAACGGGGTTTGAACCCGTGACCTCGCGATTCCGGTGCGACGCTCTAACCAACTGAGCTATGAAGCCACTGACGTTGGGAGCTGGTCATTTGTGGGTTCTAATGGTCCCGTGAGGAATGATGGTATATGAAATGAATCATATATGAACTGCGGATATGAAATCAAGTGAATCTATGATCTTCGCAGTAAGTTACTGAATGTTCTTAGGTGCTCACGTCTCTAACAGTGCTGCGGATTCGGATTTTTGTAAAAATATCTGCGGATTGGTGGATTTTGCGAAAAATTAGCACGGACCGACGGTTTTGTTGACCATTATTTGCCCCCTCCTTTAAAGTCATGAGCTTCTGAATTTATGTAACCTATATAATATAATCTATGGGCGGAGCTCTCCATCGGAATCGCTATATAATATATAATTATCTTCTATATAAGCTACATAATCTATAGAACATTGCACCGACATCGCAGAGGTCCTGTGTTCGAATCCTGTTGAAGCGACTTGAATTGTTCAGGTGTCGAAAAGAGACAATTGCTTTAATTGTCCAGCGAAGTGCGAGGATCACTTCAAACTTACTTTTCTATTTATAACAACAAGACTGAACAAAAATATTCAGCCATTTTGACTTATATTTGTGTTATTGTCTTCGGTGAGCATTAATTTATGCACATGAACATACCTTTCATACAGTCAAATTTTCACAGTAGATTAAGAGCTCTGGTTTGACTAGCTGAAACAGTACAAAACAATTCACAATTATTCAATGGTGTATCGGCTCCTGCTTCTATATTCCCCTATTTATAATGGTAATTGATCCAATGGTAATTGCTCAGCAGGAAATAAGCGTAAGAGTCGCACGAGGTGATAGCCAAGTGGACTGTAGCTTCTTGAGGTCTTAAACAAACTGTAATTCGATAGTACAAGCTGAACCGCTTTCTGCTTGTTGTATAACTTAACCAAAACATCTTGTGACAGTTTGTAACATCCTTTGAATGCCTCTCACTCTCTAACTCGTCGAGTTGGCTTTCACTTAGGCTTGCAAATCGCTTTGCCGATGGTTCGAGTAAAATACCCACTAACGGGTTAAACGTCTTTTCAATAAAGCTGTCAAGAAATTGCGGCATTTTCTTGAGTAGTGTGGTCAGTCTTTACTGGAGTTTGAGGGGATTAGCATTTTTCCCGGCGCACGGCGTCAGGTGTTTTCGTCATAACCATTCACCCATGGGCAAATTGTATACGGTCATTGACCAATCAAAACGTGCGTTTTCCTTCTGTTATGTTATAATTAAACTTTAATAAAGTGGTTATTATCGCTATCGTTATCATTTAAAGGTGCAGAAAACGAGTCAACCCTCGAGGAAACCCACTAAGCCAACATGAAATCTGTCGCCCTGTCGTAAACCAACACGGTCCAGAGTATGTTGGTTTTGCAGTCCGAAGCACATGCCCAAGGAACTGGACAGATGATATTGTGCGCAGTAAATGTCAGAATGAAGATCAAAGTGATCTGTTTAATGACTGGCCCGTGTTTGATCGCGACAGGCGCATTACTTACAGAAACGTGTTTTGTGCAAGGTGCAATAGCGCAGTAAATACAACCTACGGGAAACTCGAGGCGGATTGTTGTGAATGGTTTAACACAACGGCGTTCAATCTTAGTGATTTTATGCGCTTTGCGCATGCCAACTGTTCAGTAATCAGAACTTGGGGGCAACATTTGAAACAATGCATCCCTCGTTTTCAAGACTGTTCCGGGATTGGTCGGGAGAAAAATGGATCGAGCTGCCAATCACAATGCCTGGGGTATGCTTTTCCTGTTTGTTTAATCAGAAACAAGAAGTCAATAAGATTTCGAAATCTGCAATGCGCATTGTGTAACGGATTTAAGCCAAGCTCTTTAAAGATTAATTGTTCCAATGGAAGTTCGACCCCTCCACCACTTTCTGGTTTGGTCTTTTTACCGCCCCTGACTATCCTGTTTGATTTTACTTCCTCCTTCGAGAACAGGGTTACAGTCACGGAGAGAAAAAAGCATGTTGAGCGAAATATAAACCACGTTTGGTACTGTGCTGCTAACGAATTGTACGACCCATACGTTGGAAAATGTAAAAGCACCGTCAGTTTACACCCACCACAAACTGACACGCCCATTTCCCAGAGTGAAAAAACAGTACCCGTTGATTTCATATCAAACGAAACAAGATTGTTCTTGAATTTGAACTGCACTTTCGTACCTTTCAACCGAAGCGATTATGAACGACGACCTAATGGTACCGTCTACATTAAACCTCATCACAAGATTTATGAGAATACAATGTACACAATTCGCAGGAATATTTTGCTACTTTGTGTCAACTTTTCAAGGAATGCGACAGTGTTTTCCGAACAGCCAAGCGCAGGCTACCTCACAAAAACGACGTCAACTTCTCTCCAAATAATGACTTTTGCTGGCTGCATTACGTCAATGGCATCCCTCCTTCTCCTGTTGGCAAAATATACTCTGTTTCCTGAACTGCGAAACTTGCCTGGAAGGATCATCATCAACTTATCGCTATCTTTGCTGTTGTATCAAGGCGTCTTTCTCGCTGCAATGAAAACTTACAGTCATGAGCAATGCCAGGCCATTGCCATTCTTCTTCATTTCTTTGTCCTATGCTCTTTCACGTGGATGAATGCTATGGCGTATGATGTGCACAAGACATTTACTTCCTCGGGTAAGTTTAAGAGTACGTTTACTTTTGGGTAAAGGGTGCTCTCAAAAGAGTATACGTAAATCTCCTATGGTTCCTTCACCATTAAAAAACAGAAGATTCCGGCCAAGAAAACTGATGTCCAGAACTGAATGCTAGTAATTAATGAGATGCACGCCCGATTTTGATTTCCATCACGAATGGGCCCTTTGCAGGATAGTGATCGCATGGTACAAATCCGCCATACTGGGACGCAAATTGCGCACTGGGACATCTAAAACAAAGTTAGATAATCTTAATTTTCTTTGTTTTAGATGTCCCAGTGGGCAATTTGCGTCCCAGTATGGCGGATTTGTGCCATGTGATCACTATCCTGCAAAGGGTCCATTGTCCATTTAAGTCTATGCATTTGCTGCCTATTTCCAACGATATGGTAAAGTCTGCTACGAGCCTAGAAGGCCCAACAGGCCGGCGCTTATCTCCGGTTTCTCTAGCATACAAGGACTAGGAGTATTTCTACTCCCCCCTGGATGAGATGCTAGTCTATCGCAGGGTTACCCCCAGCATTTTAACCAGTACCCATTTATACACGCTAATGGGTGGAGAGAGGCAACGTGAGAGTAAAGTGTCTTGCCCAGGAACACAACACAATGTCCCCGGCCAGGACCCGAATTTCCAACAATTAGGTAAGGGTAAAGGTTAGCGTTATTTCTTGGTTTGGGTAAAATGCAGATGTTTATGTTTACTCTGAGGAGTGGAGTTTGGGGGCCAATTTGTGGCGTCAGGAGCCTATCACCCGGAGCGTGCAACTTACCTATTTTCGTGCAACGGCGTTTTCACTAGTAAGGTTATTTTTAGATACGCCTTTCCAGTGAAATAGTTTTCAAAAGCCAATCAGAAGCCGTGCATAATTAATAATAAACTGTTATTAATTATGCACCGCTTCTGATTGGCTTTTGAAAACTAATTCGCGGGAAAGGCGTATCTAAAAATAACCTTACTTGTGAAAACGCCGTTTCACAGACGCTGTATGGAAGTTGCACGCTTCAAGTGATGGACTCCTGGTGGCGTTGATTTTTCTGTATTCCCAACGTGAGCGATGTTGAAGTTGCGGAGGAGGGCAACTAGACATCGTGACGCTTATCGAAATGGTTATGCATCTAACTGCGTACATTCTAGACATAGGCCCAAAAGGAGCAGTTGCCATGACAACACGGTTAAGTTGAGACCTGGGAAAAAGTGGCCTTGACCCTTTTTTGTCGGCGCTGTTAATTAACCAGATATGTCCAGGATTGACGTCCTAATTAAATGCACGTTGATTTCACCGTAAAAAGTCGAAAAAATAGTTTTTGGATATGGAATCCAGGATTGGATTTAGGAAATAAGCGAGCGCTTAAATCCTGCTGTAGAGAACAATACATATTCTCGGGATTTCACGGCGACATTGTGATACAGCACTCTTATAATATAACAAGCACCGTGATTGACCAAAAGCGCGCGTCTAGCAGCGGTGCAAAGTACTAAACTTATTTTGCATTAATTGCGATGGTGCAATCTTACAGGCCTGTGCGCTGCGCAGACGACACAAGGGGCAAAAGTGACCATTTGACAAGAACATGTGATCGTGGAGAAAATCAGCAAAAAGGCTTTAATCTCGCTGATTTCTGTGCCAAGGCACGCAAATGCGTGACGAGAACAGTGAAAAAATTTGCTTGCGGGTGCTAGTGAAAAAAATATTGCTTGTGGGTGGTTCGTTTTACTACTTATTCCCTTCAGTGTCTCGACAAGGCTTCCAGTGCATGTCTTAAAACACAACAAATACTTTGAAAAAAAAAAAAAAGGGCCGCAATGGATTCTTGCGTCAGCAATCTTACACCTTTTGACTGATGTTACAGAGCTGTCCATTGCCTCGATTTATTTTCCGCAGTTTGAAACTTTCGAGTGCCATTGGTAATTTTTTTAAAATTTTTTTTAATACCTAGACGGCGGACGTGGATCGAATCGTCAAGGAAACCACAATAAACGCTTAGTGAGATACTGTTTGTACGGATGGGGAGTTCCTGCTATTCTTGTGTCTTTATTTGTGATCATTGACCAAATTCTCATGAAAGGATTCATTGGATACGGTAGGTCTGCTGTCTCAACATGAATCTAAAAGCACAATATCACGACAGTGAAGTTTATTGTTGAGAACTTTTAAATTCTTCCCCCCCCCCCCCCCACCCAAAAAAAAAAAAATTAAAAATTAAAAATAAACAACACAAATCAAAGCTTCGTGACCAAAAAAATGTTCGTAATTTGAATTACAAGCAACAGAGATAAACTTTGAAGAAATGTTAGGACAGTTTGCAACAACCCCAAGTACAATATACTTAACGAAATGACAAATAAAGTGCAAAGTAGTTTCCCTAGACACTGAAAAGCGGCCGCTGGCGGAACAAGCAATAATAAAATTAAACCTCCCACCAAAACGTTTCTTTGGTCCGCCATCTTGTTTGTTATGCTTAGATATCTGTTTATTTTAACTAGAATTTTCCTATTTAATGGTCCGCCATTACTAACTTTAAAATCTTGAGAGAGCTGGATCGAGGAGAAAATGACGTCAAAGACTCGATAGTTTAAGAGTGAAATTAATGAGTGTGTACGCGGCTGAATTATTGTGCAACACGGGACTTTCAGGCTTTCAGACTTTTAAGCTCTTGTTTTGCATAATATAATAAGCTGCGTTTACACGCTGAAATTTTAAGGTAGTGAGTCAATGACGTCACGTTACCTTAGTTAGATCCAAAGTTCTGAGATCCAATCGGTCAGTTTGGAACGTAATTAATGGCGGATTGTGGAATCCAAAACCTCACTCAAAAGTAAACAGCCTCTGGATAAAAATCAAGGTCAAAATCTTGCCAGTCAAGCATTAAGCAATCACACTTTCAAAATTTGAAGAAAAAAAATAAGTTTTTTTTTATTTTTAATCATAGTAGCACTTTAAGAATCGCAGTAATGATAAAAGCGACGTTTGCTGTTTATAAACAATTCTTTTTAAATTTTGCCAACCACATAACAAAAGAACCTTTGTTTCGACAACCAATAGATCTCTGGTTGGCACATTAATGACAATAGGTGACGTAATGTTGAGTATCGCTCCTACTAAAAAACTCTGCTTCCCATTCTTTTGTTTCTTGTCAGAAAGGCTACTGCTTCATCTGTAGGTTATAAATGTCTCCACCGTCAAATATACTTCAATTTATCTCTGATTCAACCTTATGTTGTCCTCTTTACCGGTATATCGAATTGCGGTTCTCTTGACTCTAAACGAGAACATAATTTCATAACCCAGAAGTCTCGTTCTGCGATGGAATGAGGCTCATCGGTTTACGGTATTCTCTATTTTTAGAACTGCTACTGTTAGATTTTAGGGAGTTTAAGATCTACGACCGCAACGCCCACGAATTCGTCACCTCAAAATATAACTTTGTACTATCGTAAGTGTCTCGCGGTTTGACCATCTCGTTCGCATCGTACAATATGGGCGAAGTATCCTAAAAATAAATTGACACGAGCGGTTTCACAGAAAAAAAAAAATAGAGAATAAAAGTTTCACACTTGCACGCTTGCGTTGTCATCCAAACCTCAACTTTGGTGATTACTTTTCCTCTTTTAATAGCCAATAATAATGTTGTTTCGTGGCGTTCTCTTCGACAACCGCTTCGTAAAACTTTAAAGCCAGTTTTAAATGTCGCATTTTACATGTGCCGAATGTAATGTAAATGAGCAAAAACAACAAAATTTTCTCATTTGCATTAGATTCGGCACATGTAAAATGCAACGTTTAAACCGGGCCTAAGTCCCTTCTTGCGGGAACAAAACGTAGCGGCATTGTGTTCCGCGCACCATGTTGCATTTAGCACGTGCAATCCCTTGTGCAGTTACTTAATTGGTTGCGGACCAATCAGGAAAGTCGCAATCATTAGGACCAATCTGATTGGGGGTTATTTGGAGGGACCAACTCCTGGATAGCCCTTATTCACGATAGCCGCCATGTTGGTTTTCAAATTGTCATGCAAATTAGCCATGTATTATGCTGGGGGGCAAACATTGGAATAAAGGCAAATTGAGGAAAATCGGCTTGTCGAAATATTGAATTAACATTGCTAAAAGTACATTTTAGAATTTAGAATCAAGTACCTTTTATAATAAGTTTATATCTTTTGATTGCCTCCGACATTTTTACTTTCTACTTCGTTATCTGCTAATTTTTCGGTTAAAAAAATCGAAGTAACTTGTGTAAGCATTCTATTTTACTACTTAGGTGATAAACATTCAATGACACAAAACAAATCATCTGTGTGGCTCAGCTGTTCGTTATAACCTCTCGAACTTGTGTTGTTTGCCCCCTCAGTAGCCGTGTACCTAATTTGCATGATAATAGCAAATCCAACATGGCGGCTATCATGAATAAGGTCTATTCTAAATTTAGATAATGACGTAAACCAAGAGATCTCATTCGTAAACTGATTAACCAAGGCCAATTGAGAGAGATCGATACTGGTTCTGGGTTATCAACTTCTGGCGAGAATGATCATCGCTCTCACCGCCAGTACCTTGAGCAACTGCATGAAAAAAAAAAAAAAAAAATCAAAGCTTGACCGCAACAGCTGCGATGATGATTGTCGCATAGTCTTATGCCTTACTGTTATTTTTCATCCTTTGATTAACAGGAGAGGGAGAGGCATACTGTTACATATCCAAACCCAAAGCTGTTCTTTATTTCGTTGTTGCTCCAATTGCATTGATAATGCTTTTTAACGCATTTGCCTTGGTGCATACCGTGTTGCACATTGTAAAGACAAGGAAGGTAACACTAAGCTATTAGATACGGATTTATCAGATTATTGTATAGCATTGGGATCGATTTTCTGGCTAAATGGTTACTCTCTGAGGGCTTCAATTCAAGATGGCACACTCGCCACCACACATCAACGGGTCTTATGCTACAAGGCTGTAACCGATAGAGGGACAGCTGAGTGCCTCATTCACAACTATAAGACGGGAATGCTTAGCCACATGCCAATAATTACCAATAAATTAACTGTCTGACTGCTGAAAGGCCAACTGATTTTCTGAATGCAGCTCATCAGTGAATAATAAATGAGCTGCATGCTGTACTAACCGGAAGCCTTTGTTTCTGACTGCAAAATAATAAGGGCTAGCTATAATAGTTGCAAAAATTTATAAGAGAATTAAGGAAAAACCACAAATTTTATTCACAAAAATCACAATTTTGCATGCCGAGGAATTCGCGTAATATAACGGTTAAAACCCTTCCTTGATTCGTAACCAACAGCAAACTGGCTAAATTTACTACATTGTCAATGGCCAACTCGTCTCATTTCCAGAGAACACCGAAAGGGACCAATCAGAGGAATAGCACGGAAGTAGCCTTGATTTGCGTTAAAATGGCGTCAGTCATGGGAGTAACATGGATTCTTGGAATCGCTGCCAACTTTCAAGCCTTGTCATTTCTGTGGTACCCGTATGTTGTTCTGAACAGCCTTCAAGGTCTTGTGCTCTTTCTTTGTTTTATTTCCTTCATTGTTTGTACCTTTTTTGCTTATCCTGACATGTCACAGTTATAACATCAGCCTACAATAGGGTTTTGGGTGACGACGCGTGCAGCTCTTACAATGGCTCTCGCTAAAGGGAAATCTTTGTTTATATTTTTCCATAATTAGCAACGTTTTCTAATCTAAAACTAGCGCTGAAAATTGAAAGTTCATTGCATAATGAGCTATCTCTAAAACTTTGAGCGCAATTTGCCAGATAATTTCTGAGTAATTCCGTATCGAAAGTTCGAAATTTTACAAAAAATGTATGGGATTATGAGGGAGTTTAAGCATGCGACGTTTGTGAGCCGCGGACGGCAACCGGAAATGATCACTTCGCATGCCAGGACAGTAGTTTCTCCCAGATTTTCAACCTAATCATCTCTAATGGAGGAAAGAGTCTTAGTTAAAAGGGAAAACAGCTCACTTCCGGCTGCCGTCCGAGGCTCAGAAACGTCGCATGCTTAAACTCCCTATAAGCTTACAATAACTCGCACGTTATCAAAGACAAAAGGCTTAAAATTGGAAATTTAACCACGTTTAACACGTTCTTTCACCTTTTGGAGTCAACTTGTGAATAGCATGATACCTTCCGTCAGCAAATATGTATGTAAATGAGACAAAATGCAAAGAATTACTTCAGCAAAGATTCGCCTATCGATTCAGGAAACAACGGGGCACAAAAGTACAGAGCAGAAACAATGAGTCCTAACCCTAAACGCATTAGAGCCGTGTCCCATGCTGCTCCAATGAAATTAGAGGTCACGATTAAAGACCTGAGGGGCATCTGTAATATCTGAATCTGGCTTGTGCTATTAAGTGGGGTGATCATGAGGGCTGAGCATATAAGATGAGACGTTCATTGATTGTTAAGCCGAAGGGAGAAAACAAGGCTGTGAAAAGATTTAGGGTCGGATACACTTGAGCATACTCTCCCTCTTGTTCCCATGCACCCCCTAAATGACGGCCGTTCTGTGACTTCTGTCAGGGAAGAGAACACGAAGTGATTTTGAAAAGTCTGAAATTAACTTCCCCTCATTATCAAGAGGGATGAGGGATGGAGCATGAAAGATGTGGGGCTCGTTGATTGTTAATTTCCTCCACCTAAATAACCGTCATTCCCTAACGGCAGTATAAAAAAAAAAGACAAAGCAATTTTGAAAAGTCCATAATTAACTTCCTTTTCATATAAACCGCGCTCAATTTTTATAATCTAACTATATTTGAGGATCTTTCAGCTGGCAAAATTAATATCTTTTTTGACATAATCGAACCAAGTCAACTGTTGGCTGTCCAAGGCTCCGTTTTATATGCTTCTAATTAAGTAAAACCTTTTCTTTATAATCACCAGTCCGGTAATTAACTTGCTATTTATTGTATAAACACCAATGAAATACCAAGAGAGCTTTCAAGCGAAAACATGATATCTTCACAAGTGAAAAGATCGCTGTTGTTATGGTTACATACAAAAACCGTGCCTTCCGATGCCTTTCGTGAAATGATTTAGTATTTCATTGGTGTTTATATCATAAATAGAATATTACATGGCCGCTTTCTCTTCCCGTGTTGAAAAACATTTCACTCGCTCGCTGCGCTCACTCGCAAGATCTTTTTCAACACTCGAGAGGATAATTTTTTATTTTATCTCCGCGCAGCCATGTAATATACTCTATTTGTTACATCATGTTAAGTTTTGGACCTCCCTCAGTATATCGTCAATCCAACAGCTTTTCATTGTATGATATGGTCACCAGTGTGAATGCTAAAAGGATCCTCCTTTCCAGGTATGACTTGATCTTACTGAAAGTTTCGATCTTTGCTTTGTTATAAGACGAGCCGTTCTGTCCAAGCTTCAAAAGTGTCATGATCATCATCGTTATCAACAACCAGTTCTTAAACCGCGAAGCGTAGCACAGATTGGTTCTCCTTCTAAGATTTCGAGCAATAAATAATCTACCTTGGCTTGCCAAACCAATCGCAGCTTCAGTAAAATATTAAGGTTGCTACATACCACCCCAAAGTTTTTAGCGGTGGGCTCAAGCCAACTGCCTTATCTGAGGTTTAGGGTCGTCCATCCCGCTTTGTGGTAGACAGTGGGCTCAAATGACCTTACACTTGAATTGCGCATGCAGAATTGTACCGTTAAATCTAAGAGGCGAAGGTCTTCAAGTAGTAAACATTCCAGTGTAACAGTTCTTGGCATTTCGTTCCTCCACTGTATTTAGTGGTTTTATTTGTTCGTTGTTCACAGGTCTGTTCATCTTCCTATCGTTTGCTGCCAGCAGGAAGTCCCTGGAGTTATATAGAGCCAAAATAGCCATCTTAAGGAATCGGTGCTCCCCGAATGCAGCGAAGAATACAGCGAGGACAAAGGACAAGATAGTGGTCACTCGGTCCGGAAAAACCTGGAGTCCTGACGTTCAAGACTGCGAAGAGGCACTTCTGTAAAAGCAACACTCAATACATTTGCCATGCCATATCATACAACAATCTTTATTTAACAAAGAAAAACACAGTGATAGTACAGTTCAGTTTTCTAATTTATTCCTTTAACAAGAACGAGATTAGGAAGCAGTGGGCAGTAGTAGCGTTATGTGATGTGACAGGAAATTAACTGAATCAGTTAAATTGAATTCCAAAGAAATTAAGGAGTGTCTTTAATCCTTATAGAGTGTTTTCACTCACGTGTTTTTTCACCGAAACAAAAGAAAAGGTTTGCATGATAATGGAGCTCAATTCCCAGAGGATTATTTGGGGACACCAACATGGCCGCCCTGACGTCACATGAAAACACTCTATAAGCAAAACAGGGCAATAAAATAATGACAACTATAAATCAATTTCTATCCTGCCAGTAATAGGGACGAGGGAGTTTAAAGAAACCACAACGGTTACGGCAACGCCATAAGAAAGGAAAAATATTCGTGCAGCGCCTGCGCAACTTAATAATTTAGCACCTAAGTTTCCGGTAGTCTTCATAACAACGTGAAATCGTAAAAAATTGAGGTTTTATAGGGAACCCCCACTCTTACTACGGACTAATTATAAGCTTAAACAGAAGGAAATTATTTTAACGAACAAATTTGTTCGAAATTCGTTTTTAAAACAGTGTTTATATAGAGAAAAGTGAATTTTAAAATCGCTTATTTTCACTTTCAAATTTCGTGGTCGCAGCCATCTTAAATGATTGTTACGTGTTACGGTTGCCCTATTGTTCTGACACAAAAAGCTTTTGTCTAATAACAATATGGCAACAAGTCAAAATAATTCAAGATCACGGAGCTTGCGATATTTGGAAACCAAAAAAGTCGATTCTGAAACTTATTTCTTTCGGATAGAAACAGTTTCTTTGAAAATACTTTAGACTGACTTGCCTGACGTAACAGTTTTTTCCTGTGATTTCTGTACCTTCAGGTCTATACTCCTTTCACTTGAAGTTACTTTTCAGGATAGGACTAAATAATTATGACCTCGAAACATTCACTAAACATCCTGCTGACAACTTAGTAAATGTTATAACTTTTTGCCGGACCCGAACATTTTCTGCCAGAAAAAAAAAAGAAAAAGGTTAGTTTCAGGAAGCTTTGGAAAACTAAAGAAGAGGATATGTACTGGAGATCCATTAAAGTAACGGAAGGATCGCACCGGACTATAGTGCATGGTATGT
>NC_090889.1:50502210-50524710 GCF_036669925.1 Montipora capricornis
GTTTTTCTTTCATTTCCATCCGCTAGCCGCTCAATAGCCCTGCCAGTGACGTCAGGCGGCTGTCAGTGTCCCAAACGAATCGATAAAACGATGAAAAAGAGCCTCCTGAAAAATCAACACCACAAGGCGACCGTTGAGTTTCCGCTTGGTTACCACTCTTTTTTTGTGGCTTGGGAACGTTGCCAAACAAAGACAAACAGAGGCTCGTCACCAAACTACAATCAAATAAGAATTGGCCACCGTAAAAAAAGCTGGTTTATTATTTATCAGCGTCACATCTCATGCTGTGTTTTAATGTTTCTCATATTTTGCTCGTATTCATTGTCCCGAGAAAGAAATTCTAGCCGATTTCGGTGCTCATTTGTTGAAATGAGGGAAGCATACTATGTGAAATGAACTGTGAACTTAGCTCACTGACCCTCGCACTTTGTATTAGCTTCGATTGCACTCTTAAAATGATACTTGAACTCGATCCAACCCCGCGAACGTGTCGACTTCAAGCCCTTATATGTTGTTCTGATTTCCTGATCCACGCAATCGGAATGTCGCGAAATAATAGGTACAGAAAACAACTTTTCTAGAGGTAGACTTGTGATTAAATGTTATTTATTAAACTACATACAATTTTTCTTTCCTTTGTACATTTGTACCTGATCAACACCGTAGTTAATTTCGATTTTTTCTGCGAGGTGAAATCAGCCGCAAATTCTGTCTACATCTGTTCCATCGCAATGTCTCATCCACAGTGACCATGAATGAACTAAAATAGCAAAGTCTAGTTGCTTCATGTGGTCAAAGGTGGCCGCCATGAAAGATTTAAATAGAAAGCAAACCATCACGTTATCTCGGTTGCTTCGATGGCTTAGTGGGAACTTACTGGTTCCTGGGGCCCGATGGCCCGAGTTCGGGGCGCGATGGCTCCGGTTGTATCATACGGGATTCTTATCAAGCGGTTAATCTACTATCCCTGGGGTATGCACATATCTGACTACAAATGAAACTCAAATGGTTTTATAACGTGGTATGCATGGTATGCATCCCGCGTGGAAAGGGTTATGACCTTCAAGGGTAAAAGAGAGGGAGGGTGTGGTTTTCCTCGTCCTCATCTAATCTCTGCGCTGTCTTCCCAGTCGGCTGCACAGCTGCAATCTTTGCTGAGCAACATCTTCGTATTCCTTCCAATGCTTTTCTCGGGCAATCGTGAGGGCCTCCTGTGATGGGGAAATTCCTGTCAAATGGAATAAAGAAAGTACGTATGATTTGAACTCAGCAATTTTAGTACGACTTGGAAAGGGTCACCATTGTTATTTTTCGGACTTTTATTGTATTTCTCAGATAGTATGCGCGCTGGCTAAATCACCGGGCCGTATTCTACAGTACGGCCCGCTAAACTTAAAATTTCGATAAAACGTTATGTAGCAAGTTTTTCATGTCGTTTCTGTTACCTAAACTCGTAAAACTGTTTGAATCTTGCAAGCAACTACAGTGTAACCGAGCTCTACGGACACCCGCTTAATACAGACACCCGTATATAGCGGACAGTTTCGTTTGCCCCGACAAAAAGATCATATATTGTCTCCAAAATTTACCCGCTTAATACGGACGCATTTTAATATGAACAACGGACAATTTTTCTCTGTCCCGTGTCAAAAACTGTAATCTGCCTCCTATTGTAGTTTCACTTGCTTGGCTTTTTGCTGCAGTCATTGCTCATAGCCTCCTCTTTCACGGCCTTATCGTGTACAGTTAAATTTGAGAAATTAAACACGTACGTTTTCTAGCCGAAATGTCTGCTGTAGTCTTTTATCGCTAAAACATTCATGTGTTCGGGCATGTCCCCTTGGTGTCCATATTAACCGGGTCTCACTGTATTTCAAACAGCCAAGAAGATTTAGTTTTTCGGATTTTGACACGGCAATCTTTGTGGCAGTTGAACCTTCCCCTTCCGGATTAACCCGCTCAGAGATATAATAAATATCTTACTAAGCTCGTTTTCTCAGCCGGTACTGTAAGTTACGGATCCTCCTTTTTTTTCCCATCGTTTAATGACCCGCGAGGTTCGCGCTTGGGCCATAAATCAATGGGAAAAAAACTCGGTCCATAACTTAGAGTAAGGACCTCAAACTCGGTTAGTAAGAGATATTTATAACTTGGATATAGTTAATTTACTACTTTCATTTTTCTGTTTCCTTTTGGATGCTATTTACGGTCTTTTTGGGATTATATTTAACATTAGAGGGATAAGGAAATTTGTCAGTTCTGACACTGTCCAAACTCTAGTGAATGCTTTTGTAACAATTCGACTTGCCTATTGTAATAGTATTTTATTCCGACTGCCTAATACTGAACTGTAAAAGCTCCAGAGAGTACAAAACACTGCTGCTAGACTTATTTGCAACATCAACAAGTTTGATCATATTACTCCAACTTTAGTGAAACTGCACTGGCTCCCAGTTAAATATCGCATAAATTTTAAAATTTTACTTCTCACTTTTAAAGTCATCCATGGACTTGCACCCAAATATCTCAGTTAGCGAACTTTTAACGCGTAAAAACAAATGTAATTATAACTTAATATCAACTAGCGAGATTCTGCTGCAACAACCAAGGATAAAAATCCTACGCACGCTTGGTGATCGCAGTTTCACTGTAGCCGCACCTGCACTTTGAAACAACCCTCTAAATGTAATTAGATCCGCCACTAGCATTAACTCTGACTTTTAAGAAACTTCTTAAGACTCATCTTTTTAAGATTGCGTTTCACCTGTAAATTATTAAATTAAACTAATTCCTATTTAAATCTAACTTAAGTATTTAGTAATTATTTGGTATTATATTTATTTGTTTTATACATATCAACTTTACTTTGTAATTTTTATGACTTTTGTAAAGCGCGCAAGAGTATCTACCTATGATTTGCTGCGCTATACAAGATTAAATTGTTATTATTATTATTATTATTATTATTATTATTATTATTATTATTGTTATTTATCCAACGGAAATGAGCGAGAACAGCTCAACTGCGTAAAGAGAATATGAAGTAAGAGAGTTTATCTCCATGCACCATGATAACTACTTGAGATCTATTTTTAGATCTCGCCAGTGCTATTTTTGGACCCAAAATGAATTACGTGTTTCTTTCCGAAAAATCATACGTCGACGTCAAAATAATCACGGAGCTAAAAGTAGCTTTAAAATAATGATCATAGTAAGAGGGTCATGTATGGGGGATAAATACATCTTATTCGATGGTTTAACAAATAATACGCGCGGATATTTTGCGAGTTGCGTAGTATTTTTCCGAGCCCCGCAGGGGCGATATTTATTATTCCACTACAAAAAGGTTTTATTTTTTTGATTCACTATTATCTGGTAAGAGTGTTTAAAAAAAAAAAAAAAAAAAGCATCATCTGTCCTTCAGGGCGCTTGCGAACGATGTAAACAGCACAGAAAGCCAGCCAAATGTCCTTTATTTGATTGCATAAACGAAATGACGAGAGACAAGCGATGACAAGCTAAATTTTCAGGCTTTGTATCGCATTGAAAACAATTTCTTTCATTGAAAAACTGCCCGGTCAGTCCGTATTTGCTCTGTTCTAAACCAGTTAAACTAGGACACTACAGTGTATTACCGTCTCATATTTTGTGCGTTCTCTTGACCAAATATGGTAAAATGGCGTAATAGTGGAATAATAAGCTCTCTTATTTCACATTCTCTTTCCTCTATAATTATCCTCGTAAGAGGGTCATGTATGAGGGATAAGCTCTCTTACTTCATATTCTCTTGACCGCGCCTATTTGCACAGGGAAAGTAGCAAGCTGCTTTGTGTAGCAGTTCTTATCAGTCTTCTAAGATAATGGCGGGAAAATGCAGAAACAACAATTTCCTCCATTTGCCTTGTTTTGCTTTTTAGATATAAATATTTTGACATGTTTAAGTGAACAGCATATTTAAGACCTCGGTAGCATTTTCGCACATTACAGACCCACTCTTTGCCGGTAAATGACACCTATATAGACCTCTTTCATAGTGGTGGGCGATTTGTTAATTCTTTTATGTTTGTATGTTCATTATAACCTTTCTGAACTAGTTGCCATGTGCACAAATCAAAACAATAATTATTTACTTTTACAAAGCCATTACGTACAATTTACATACCATAGAAGAGTTAAGAAAATGATAGACATCATGAAAGTGGTCTATAGCTATTGGTCATGTGTCTCTTAGATTTAACTTCGAATAAATAATGATTTTTTTTTTTTTAGTTCTAAAGCTGTACTATACCTTGAACAAAGTTCCTTTCCCTTATGAAATAATCCGTTTTGACGATGTCAAAGCTTAACAGTGCCTTTTTGGAGTAAAAGACCAAAAGCCGCTCTTCATTTTCCTGAATCAGCTGTAATGCCTTAGCCATATGCTCTTGAGACACCCAACCCTGGACGTCAAGGACTTTCAGATGTCTTGAGCTTTTTACATAAAAAGCAAGCTGCCTATTCTTTGCTCTGATTTGGACGCGATTGGTGATGGGACGTGTTTCAGCATTCAAATGGTGTTCGATATCTTGAAAGCAACTCTCTGCAATAGCCTCCTCGTTATTTTGGCGGATTTCTCTACGTAAAAAGAGGCGACGCAATATCTGTTCTCTGCAGTTTCTTCACCAGCAGCACAAGGCAGCAAAAGCTGAAATAGAGACGATAGAGATCATTTATTTCTATTTAAGAAAAAAAGCAGCAGCTGTAGTTTTTTTTAAAAGTTATTTTACTATAATAGGTTTGATGCCATTTTTCATTCATTTATGCATAACTGAAAAAAAGAGCATAAATGACATATAAAAGAAAAGTACGAGTGTTTGCTGAAAAAAAAAGCATATGTGTGAATGTAAGTACGTAGGTAACGTGCATGATTCACAAAATAAAGGAAAGAACACCTGTTAGGTCTTAAACCTAAGTAGCAGTACGCTCCCTCTCTTACCTCTATGGATTCATCAAGCAATTCCTTAGCCCGTGCATAATTCCCTTCCCTACGGGCCACCGCTGATTCAAGATACTTGAGTTTTGATAGGAGGAAACAATGATTGGTAGAATGATACGTTCGTGATATCACCAGGGCGTGTTTTGCATGTTCCTTTGCCTCCTCGATCTGGTTTTCGTGCAAGTCTAGCACTGCCAGCTGTAAAAATGATATAGATTAAAGTCACTCGTGCTTGTGGACTATGCGAAAAAATGTTATCTGTCGTCATGACTTTTAAGACAAGCGTCAGTGCTGTGAGGGGTGTGGTCATACATGAAGGAACTGACCTTTGTTGTTGCAAAAACATACACATCGAAAGAACTCTCATTTTTGTTTATTGCACTTCGTACTTCGATGATAATCATTTCCAGATTTGTTTGCCAGAACAAAAAAAAAACGTTATATTTATGTTTATATAGTAACTATACCAATAATTTTTCTTATAAATAACTCTTTTTTACTGGGGAGAAAGCATATTAGAAAACCATAGATTAACACTATGAGCTCCATCTCTAGCTAAGAATAAAATTACATTAATTGTGTCCACATTTAACAGTGAAACGCAATAATATTATTAAGGAGTTAACACTGAAATGAGTTTAAAGCATTGATTATACCTACTGAAAACAGAGTATTTTTAACTTAAAAAGTGAAAAACTGAAGACAGCCGATCGCCATGAATAATAATAATCCTTTGAAAATATATTTTTTATGAACAAACCCGTGCTATTTTTGGACCCAGCAAGTATAAATTTACCTAACAGCATTCTTTCTAACCAATCAGATGCCGACTTAAAAATGACCATGGGGCTAGAAATAAATTTCGAATACTTTTCATTGGAAGATTACAATATATGGCGGATAAGTTCTCTTACTTTATCCACTCTTGTCAAAGGAGACAAATAAGACAAAATACAAACACATAGATCACACGTTGCAATCTGCATCGCTAACTGACCACATCGTGAGACAAACGATTACATTCTATATTTATTATTACAAAAACACACTATTATTCCAGAAATGCTTCACTCTAGGTATTTCAAACATGGATTAAACAGTCTTGACAAACCTCATATAATACGAGAGGTATCAAATCTGTGAACCGCGCATGCGTGTCAGCATACTCTTTGAGCCTCTCCAAGTTCTCCATGAAGATCTCTCGCATTCCTTAGAAAAAATAAAATAAGCATTTTCCAAGACCAAAGTGTTGTAAACTTACCCCGAATGTAAAACATAAAATGTACCTAAAACTTACCATCATCTGCTAAACGCTGAAAGCGTTTGACAATTGACATTCCCGCCTCGTTGGTCCACATACCTGTTGCAAATATGAAAATTAACAAGTCGAACTGTGGCTTAGTGCTGTTTTTACACTTATCATATCGACAACGATATTAATCATCACAGCGGTCGAATGTGATGAACTCACGAGGCACAGCCTGAGTGAGTCCGCAATTGTATTTGTTTTTACCACAATATCGACCAAGAGTTTACTCATTCCACCGTTGTGTGACATGCATCAGTGAAGCGCCCGTCACTGTTTCAAAATTTATCGATAACGGAAATTCACTCAGCGAATCAGATTGCAGGTTTCAAGCAACTGCGGTAAAACACTGATGAAAGATTCGAAATCCTCTGCTGGAACCCACAATTAAGGAATTAAACTTAGAATCTGGGGCGCGATCCATTCAACCAAAGTTTCCGGACGGGAGTTTCGATTTTTCCTTAAGGCGAAAAGAATGCGACTTAGCCTGCAAAGCAGAAGTAGTTTTGGTGAGCAAGCGATAATTAATCCAAGCAATTAATGATCGACCGCCATCTTGGATCATAAGCTTACAGAGGGATGGGGCGAAACTAAAAATTATCCCAAGGGAGAGAATGATGGACATAAAGTAGAGGAAGGGGGACGGGGAGGGGATAAATCGTGGATCGCACCAAGGAACGCCTGTTCCGCAGGCTAAACGCGACTTGGAGAGTTTCTTTTGTACTTTAGGTGTTTATCCCGAAGTAACAATTGCATGATTGACACCACGTCTAACATATCACACACGCCCGATATTCGATCAGGACCCCAAGATCTTAGTATTTTGAAACAATGCATTGTAATAACGACAATGACCTCGAGGCCTGATTTTCTTGATGGGATGTTCAATAGCAGGCCCCTCCTGGTATTGCTCCAGCCAGGGTCCGGGGAGTGGAATTTGCTGTTCCAGACAAGACACAAACAAGTCCTGGTCCCCATCAAAGGAAAAAAGCTTTACGGTGAATGTGAAGACCTTAGGTATTGAGGAGGGAAGCAAGAGGATAACAATTCCTGTGGATCCTTGTAAATCTCGCCGGAAATTATAATCTTCAGCTTGAGTGAAGATCAATCCACAGGGTGAAATATGCACCTTTAAGGAATAGGTTCCATTGTTCTGGAGAGGAGAAAAATGTAGTCAAGCAAACTGAAACAATGACAGACAGTGAGGATCACAGTCACTCGTTTATGTACATGCCCGAACTCCCTGGGGGCCATTTAAACAAGCAGAGACTGGCAAAATCTCTAAGAACGATTGGGGCCGGTGGAAAAAGTCATGGTGATGCTCGACGGAAAATCAAAAAATAATGATCAAACACCAAAATTAAAGGAGATCATACTAAAAAAACATCTAAATCCAAGCTATAATGGTTGCGCTCAAGACGTTAACGATTATTGCTTTAGATTTTTGTTTGGTCTAGACCACCCACACAGTGTCATTGCGTTTTAGTAAAATTCGTTTCAGAATGGGAAAAAAGAATGGCTTTCCTTCCCAAACTCCTTAAGTGAGATTTACACTGCTGAGCGAGACGCCCCCCCCCCCCCCCTCACCCCCCATAAAAAAGTAATACTTACTTACTTACTTACTTACTTAATTAATTACTTAATTAATTAATCAATCAATTGTAGCCTTCTTTTAATTTACTTCAGTACAGTATCACCTTTCACGATCCTGATTAAGAAAACATCGACCATACAAAAAAAAAATGAACTTATAACGTCAGCTGACTTACAATAGCAAAGCCATCTGCAGTGGGAGACATGACACAGCTCCAAATTTCCTCCTCTGGAACTTGCAAAATTTCCAGGCGATATTGAATAGCCACATACGGACCAACCAAAAAGCGCGCGGGAATACTCTTCCTTGACAAGCTAAGAGGACCCAAGGCGCGGGGGTGTTGACAAAATTCTCCAAATGTGTGGCTTTGCTCAGAGTGTGTTATTATGGGTCTCAAATCTGTCATGTTGCTTAAATTAAAAAAATAAATATATAATAATAAAAATAATCACAATGACATCATTATCATTATCATTATCATTATCATTATCGTTATCATTATTATTATTAGCTCCATTTTCCCGTGGCTCCTCAAGGATAAAGGGCAAATCCCAATATATCTTTGCCTTCTCATTTTCAAGCACTGCGTGAGGTAGGCTCTGTTGGTACCATAGCTTTCCATGCTGACTTTCCTGGAAATTGTACTTAACCAGTAAGCGGTGGCATATCGGCCTTAGCATCCTGTCCTACCTGGCTTTGTAGTGTGTCTGGGCGATCTTTGAGCAGGCACATTATTATTATTATTATTATTATTATTATTATTATTATTATTATTATTATTTAAGATCAGTACACACATGCGTAAGCAGTTCCAGGACACCCTTCCAAAAAATTCCACAAGGGGATTTCATTGATGATTGCCGCTTAAACGCTATTAGTATTTTAGGATCTTTGTAATATTCTTGGTTTCACTTTTAATCGAAATGAATTGTATTTTATTTTATTTATTTTTTGGTTAAAGATGTTGTCGTTAGATACTAGGTTTTATAAAAATTATTTGACTATGCCCCTTTTTATAAAAACATTCTTTGTAAATATTTACTTTTATTCTTATGTACATAATTCTATAATCTAGTTTTTAATTCATTGTCATTGTAAAGCAGTTTTTAACCTTCGAATTATCGCTATATAAAATAAAGGTATTTTCATGTATTATTATCATTATTATTATTATTATTATTATTATTATTATTATTATTATTATTATTATTATTATTGCCGCTCGGTCACGGATACTTAAGCATGTTTTGAACAATTAAAAGCTTTAATTGTATGACACAAAGCCTTCTAGAAACGGCCTATTTTTATGAATGACTGGTATATTTGTGTCTTAAAGGGGAACTCCGGGGTAAAATTGAGGGTATTTTGTACGTTTGTCCTCAGGTTCATGTCTCAATTTTTGATAACGTCATTCCCATATCGTTTCGTTCAAATGAAATATTGTACCTGAAAGACGACCGAAAATGCAAATAGAAATCCGTCATCTTGAAAATTGCCCGCTTGTTCAGAAATCGGTCAGCGTATCATCGTGTGACGTAGAATCGTCAAACCCATGAGATGTAAATTGATAATTGCGCGTCTTCCAGTTGTGTACAATATTTTGCATCGGCAAAGTAGGAGCTTTTGCCTTTGTATCATCGGTAAAAATGGCCAATTTTGGGACGTATTTTGATAAAATCGATGAGGAACAAGCCTCCGAAAGTTTTTCGATCCGGCCGTACCACTTTGAACCGCGTGTGAGCTCTGATGAAGCGGATAAAAACCCCGAAGACGTAGGCGACGAATGCATGGCAAACGATGAAGAAACAAATGTAAGACTGCGAAATTCAGACCGGTATGTTGTACGAGTTATCCGTTAATTGTAATTCCATAACAAACTAAGTGACAACTAAACTCAACTCTGTTGATAAATTGTGGAATTGGTCTTTGTTTCTTCCTTGTTGCCTTTTTAAATCAATGGATTGGATACGAAAACGAAGCTTTCCTTCGGTTACTCGATCTACTTACTGCACGGCTTCATTGTGGCTTTATTTACACTTTCAAAAACAGCAAAAATTTATAACGCAATCCTTGCTAATAAACTTTACGTCTTAATTAACTCAATGTTTTGTGGGAATACGCGTGAAGACAACATAATTTGCTTCTGCTGCCACCAACGCTACGTTCGGTCGTCCTCTGTTTATAAATACATTCCTACTAGTAGAAAGTCACGAAGAATATAGAGCAATTGCAATGTTAATTGTTTTGGTAACGTAGGTGTACATGCAGCAATTGTCAGATTTTGGGAAGGCATATGCTGCCAAGTAATTGAGCCTGTCAAAAATAAGCTTATCGAGGCTGTTACTAGCGGTGAATGTGGCAAAGAACCCAAATGCATCACCCTGCACCCTGGGTTTCATCCAGTGTGTATAAATAGATAGGTCCTTCAAACAGATTGGTATCAATACAAGCAGCAGTACAAAGATCCATCTGGTGGACCTGAAGATAAACTTTTTAGACAGTCGGGATTAAAGATGTCCATGAATTAAATATTATAAACAGAAAAATGCAGAAAACAAGTTTGTATCTTTCATGGAAATTATCAGTTATCCAGTGGTAGTGCTCTACATTACGCTGTTAGATTACTTTCTTTGGTTTTTGGTATCTCACAAACGATATCTAACGATTTGGGATTTTTTTTTAGCCTTATTCCATAATTATGTGGACGACTAGCTATAGTTTGTTGTGATAACATGAACCGACTAGGGTTTGGTCTTCTCCAAACAACACAATAAAAATTCTGTTATGTTTTTACAAGCATTACTTATTCTTGGAAAGAGCTTGGGGTATTGCAACTAGTTAATGTTGAGCACTGATGACATTATTACTATTTTTTATCTGTTAAATCTTGAGCGGTGCTGTTCTATTGCATCTGCCTTTGCTGGGGCTGGCTCTGAGGCAATGTTCCTGGGTAGGTGAACAGGCACTGGCTGGGCAACTGCACCCCCTTGTTCTACACGCTTTATTACTGCAAAAAGCAAATCTGACAAATATTTGTAAGATTGTTTCTCATGGATTGGCTTTGCAATCCATCTTTTGTTTGCTTTCGGAAAGCAAAGTTTGTAATGTGCCTCACCAGCTTGCTCACCTGTCTTCACTACCGCTTGGCTGCGGCCTGTATTAGTATTGTTGTCAAGAGCAGCTAGTTGGGTCCTGGCAATCATTCCCCTGTATGAATAGTGTTCCCGTTTCGAGCAGTACTTGAGCATCATGGCATGGTAGACCTCTAACTTACCAGTGTGACAAAAGTCAGTAAGCTTTGTCAAATCCTTCAGAAGTTTGGTATTCAAAGCCACTTCCTCTAAAGCCAAGTGGGCTGATGTGCCTGGCTTGAGCCAACAGATTTTCTTAGCCTCTGAGGATGAAATGTGCCTGTGACAACACCGATGAAAATGGGTGTTTCCTGACCACTTGTGCTTGTTGGAGACATGATCCAACACCGACTTCCACTTTTCACGTAAAAGCTGGACGTTACCATTGCAGGTTGCAGCAGACCACCAAAGATGATTTGAAATGGACTGTATCCAAGGTGACAATTCTTCGCATCCTCTTTGTTTGGCTTTGTTTGTGAGCTTCTTGACCACCCACTTGGAAAGGTGCCAAACATCATACTGGTGATTAATATGTGGGTAATCCTTGGCAATACAACTGTTGATTGACACATGGCGGTCTGTTGCAACCCTGTTGATCTTGACCCCTTTGAAAGTCACCATATGAACAGAAACCAGTTTCATCTCAGTAACTGAGCCAGCCCGGTCAACCGGGCTCATATGAAAAGGCCCTTAGTAATGACATGAAGAAAATATACCGTTGGTACCGATATATCATATACTATTATAATAAGTGGAGTGGAGTTGACATATATCTAAATGATATGAACTGCGGAAATAGAAATGAAATGAAGATATGATCCTCACAGTCACAACTGCAAATTGAGGAATTGCAAATTAATCCCTAAAAAGTCCTCGGGTCTTCAACGGGATTCGAACCCGTGGCCTCTCCACCAGCGCTGTTGTCCATAAATTGGGAGCAGGCCTATTTTTTGAGTTCATCTTACCCGTGAAAAGAGTGAAATCATATCTAAATGATATGAACTGCGGAAATAGAAATGAAATTAACTCTTCCAGTTGAAGTCCCGAGGGTTTTTTCCTAGAGTAAATTGCAATTGCATAAATTGCAGTTGTAACTGCGACGATCATATCTTCATTTCACTTGGAGTTGACATAATTACACACTTTAACCTTGATGAAGTCCTCTTGGATTGTTTCAACAGACGTGAGAATTGCAGCTTGAGTAGCGATGCACCGCGAAAAGCTTGCTGCGCAGATTGCGGCAATCGTCCTTTTCTTTTCAGTCGGCTGAGTTAAGAGTCTGCCGCCCTAATTTCTGCTCCTTTAAACCATTTACACGTGCTAAAAAATCGCCACAGCACACCAAATGTTAGGGACCTTGTCGACGATTTTAAGGCACAGCCCCCGCCGCCCATGACGAGACGCAGCGGGGTCTATCTGGAAGTATCCTAATGGAATGCGGGGTTTTTATCCCCGCATTCCTTTCATACTTGAAATTCGGTACAGTGGTGAATGTAACACTTTGAATGCGCAAGACGTTAAATTCTGCCTTCAAGCTGTCAGCAAATGTCTTGTTAACGAAGTTGGTTGACGTTTATTTCACTCAGCAGACACATGAAAATAGAACTTTAACGATGGAAGACAACAGAGCTATTACATGTTAATTGAAAGTGTCGTTCGTACCAACGTTCGGACGTGACTCAGGATCTTTAAATTAGAGACTCATCTGGTTGTTGGTTTTCGGGTTTTATTTTGTCCAAAGAAAGGAATTTACATAGCAACGACAAAAAGTTGACTGTCGAGAAAAGCTGCGAGATAATAAAAATTATGCGAATACTAATACACATACACATACAAGCGTAAGCGTGTATCCCAAGGGAAAAATGTCACTTTTTGTTCTTTGTCTTTCGCCTTTGTTTAACTCGGGTGCCAGACTGAGGGGAACTTTGAAGGGTCTCTCTCTTGATTCTTCCAAAAGAAATCTAAGACAATTTCACTCTAAAACACTCTCAACAAGCATGCCAGCAGACGAACATCCTGATTTGACTTGAGTGAAATTCTCAACTGTGGATCACGACTTGACAAGGAGATAATTTAAAAACAAATCGAGAAGCAACATTTTATTAATGCTCTTCGTTACCTTTGTAGTTTTTATACGCCGGTGCATACAATCATTGCTTTTCCCGTCAAATATTTATTTCGACGCCGCTAAACCACGCTTTCATTTTTAATTACTTGGTGGGTCATGAAATGCCACGTATTAAAAACTTGCAGAACCTAAATGACATTAGGAAGTGCAATACGCAAAATGATCTCGCTTTTTAGATGTAAACTCAAGGAGCTACACCAATACGTAAATTAATTTAAACACTAGCCAAATTATATGCAGCTTAAACACGTCTTCGTCTTTAATTTTGCTCGGTAACATAATAAATCGAATGTTGTGGTTCAGCGTTGTCTGTACTCGTATCGACAACGATATTAATCACAGTGGTCACAATGTTGACCTGTGATGACGAATATCGTTGTCTATAAGAGTACAGAAACCTCTGAACTACATTCTATTTCTTTTTTACCACAATATTCAGGGAGGAAGGCATGTTCGAGTTTGGATTCGAGTTTATTCATTCAACGTCAAAGTAAATGTTTATTTCAGAGCGTGCCCAAGATCAGAAAAAGAAAGAGCGAAGCGTTGTCAAAAACTTGCTAACAATATCATTGGTTTATTTCCCAAAATGACGCGAACAGCGTTGTCAAGACTCTTAATTAGTCAATCAGATAGCGAGATTACTGGTATTTGTTGTCTTTTTTTAATTTCTTGCTATTTCGTAACACTGCTTCAAAAAGTACATTATAAAAAGGGCATTTTGTTGGGTGCCTCGAAAACGAAGAACCTAAGACCCCGAAAACTCGAAAAAAGTAACTCAAAACCTTCAACCCTAGGCCTAAAGTTGGTTTTTAGACCTAGAGTGTAACAGTGTACATCCGACGGGAAATGAAGGTGCCCGGCCACATGTGGAGAGTGGTTACTCAGCTAAATATGGCGGATCGCCTAGCTTTCACTTTGAAACAAGTTGTAGGGAATGAAGGACTTGAACTTCGCTTGAGGTGACTTTAGGCCTAGGGTTAGCCAAATTGAGGGTTTTGGGTTACTTTTTCGAGTTTTCGGGGTCTTCGGGTCTTCTTTTTTGGGACACCCCATTTCGTTTTCATTGACAAAAATTATATTGCTTGTCTGCAAATTGCTCATCAGTTTGCATTCGATTAAACTCATCATTGTCATAGTTCAAAATGAAATTTGGGTTGAAATCATTTTAACCCAGGTTGATTCTTCATTTCCTTAACTCAGTCAAGAATAATTAAAATTGCCACTATAAAAGAAATAAGAAAGTAATAATCAGGAGACCATAATCATCATCCTCTAATATGTACTCAGTATATTCTTCCTAGAAAAACATATCCGAGCAGGTGTGGTTGTATTTTATCACTGCCTAAAACCACACCTAGTTTTTACTCAGATTAACATGATTTACTTATATAAATGTCGTAAATTGCAGACAAAAACAAACAGATAACTCCAATTCAAAATTAGTGCTACCAAAAGCTATTCTCGATTTGATGCAGTACACGAGGGCAAAACGCCTTAATGAATATTAGTAACTTTAACCAATATTTCAGACATCATCATTAGTAACCAAGCTGTTACATCAGGATAGGGCTGTTTAAAGTCAACAGTAGCACACTCCGACGATACATCTGGATGCAACTATCAACCTCATTAGTAACCAAGCTTTTATAATAGGACAAGAATGTTAAAAGTCAATAGTTGCACACTCCGACGACACATCTGGATGCCACTATCAACCTCATTAGTAACCAAGCTTTTATAATAGGACAAGAATGTTAAAAGTCAATAGTTGCACACTCCGACGACACATCTGGATGCCACTATCAACCTCATTAGTAACCAAGCTTTTACATTAGGACAAGAATGTTAAAAGTCAATAGTTGCACACTCCGACGACACATCTGGATGCCACTATCAACCTCATTAGTAACCAAGCTTTTACAATAAGACAAAAATGTTAAAAGTCAATAGTTGCACACTCCGAAGACACATCTGGATGTCACCATCAACCTCATTAATAACCAAGCTTTTACAATAAAACAAGAATGTTAAAAGTCAATAGTTGCACACTCCGACGACACATCTGGATGCCACTATCAACCTCATTAGTAACCAAGCTTTTACAATAAGACAAGAATGTTAAAAGTCAATAGTTGCACACTCCGACGACACATCTGGATGCCACTATCAACCTCATTAGTAACCAAGCTTTTACAATCGGACAAGAATGTTAAAAGTTAACAGTTGCACACTGCAACGATACATCTGGATGCCCCTGTAAACCTCATTAGTATAACCAAGCTTTGACAATAGGAAACGATTTTTTAAAAGCAGCAGTTGCACACTACGATGGTCTATATGGATCCTACTCTTAACATCACCAGTTATAGCTGAAAACTGATCAGTTAAGTTATGCAGAAGAGATTTAAAATATTGGAAGAGAATATTCCCCAATTTCATCAAGATTGGCCAGAATGACACGTTTTGTGTGACCTTAACGCAATAATAATATTGATACCTTTGTAGTAAAATATTGACAGACTACATTCTACATGTATTTACTTCCTACTAGATTACTAAAGCCTCAAATGATGGAAATTTGACAGACGTTTATATTATTGTCGAAAGAAAGTCACAAGCCTTAGGCTCAAGCTACACGTAATGTGTTCCAAAATGTCATTGATAATGAATTAAATCCTGGAAAGCCACACATCTATGAATAATTACATTCTGGAGAGCCACATAGCAATAAGTATTTAGAAACAAAGCTTCAATTTTACTTTCGCACACATGACATCGACATTGTGTTTTCCAATTTCTGTTTGTTCTTCATTTCTGTGAGCCTATCACCCTAGAAGGATTTAGGGCCATAACTTCTTAATGCATTATTTACATCTTTAAGAGAGTCAATTTATACGGCAAAAGCCCAATATAACCCAGAAGTAGTATTTCGCATAAACCATGTGCAATTCATAAAGCTGGATACTGCTCAGTTCTTCTTCGAGTAAAAACTCCACATCATCACGAATTCCAGTTGATCTAGAAAAAAAAAGGCAATAAGCAAGTCTTAACTATGTTTTCTCCAGGGGTGTTGATATCTTTACTTTGGCAATCCTTCATGTTCGGAGATGTAGAACATTGAGTAGGTATTGAATCGTCAATTCACAATAAGCTTAGGAAATAAAATACGAAAGTCTGTTGCTTTCATCAAAATAACAATGTTCGCAAGACTTGAAAAGAACGTTTACAAGGCTCATAATGTGAAATAAGCTTCTGGATCATGAAAATCTATCGCGAACAAACATTTTAAGGGAAAAATAAACATCAGACACTTCTTTTCGAATTTTCCTTTCATTTTGCCCCAGTTTTACGTGACCACAAATGGCTCGATTGCAACTTACCTTACTTGAACAGCTGTCCGGCGGGGTTAGTAAGACGCAGCCAGTATCATTGTCCATTTGATGTGAGATGACAATGGCATTTTCAAACGGCAATTCGGTGGAGTCAGCCAGCCAGCACCGATAACTTGATTTCTGCAAAGGCTAAGGTCAAGGCTGTTTAAAAATTCTCTTAGCCGTTCAAATAGCTCATCTTGATACAGTGGTGAATCCGGTGTATGACGAAGGAATACAACGATTAATCCAAACGATGAAGTGACGATTTTATCTGCTGTAGAAGCTTTTCCTTCAAACGGAGCTCCATCTACCGAGCAAATTCCTCTGGAAAGCGCACCAGCAGCTCAGACGGTCTCCATAACCTATGTTGCTTAACACATACCACTTTTTTCCTTGGATCTAAGAACTACCGGCTCTGTACCCGAGAAAATCGTGAATAACCTTCCACGATGTCTTAGCCCGCGCAAAAAAAATCACAATGATCAACGTGGCCGTGCCGTGCTCATGTGATTGAAACGAACAAAATGGCTTATTCTCAAATGACAGAAACGCATGTTATTCGTCAAGGCTAAATTAGATAACTGACATGTTAATCCTATTACCCCTCTTTGTTGACAGAAGAGTCATTACTGAGTAAACCACAACTTAATTGGATTCAGAAATCGGGTACTTCCAGTTCAGACCCACTTGCGTCTCGTCATACTCCTAATTTTCGACGTGTAAACGTATCGGTCCCAAATATAGATCGTTTTCACGTGACGTCATCATTTTCTAAAATCCAAAACTAAAGTTTTATCCTCATCAGGCATAAGAGGCGGTAAATTTGTATCCATTTGCAATTTTAAAGCTCAATAGCGTGCTTCGTTTGGAAACCATAGCATTTTGAATTTCTGAGTTATAGCGGTGCGTGACACGAGGCGACGATCAAGTTTATTGTGAAATATATATTTATCTCATGGTTTTGAGCCTTTTTAGAGTTTAAAGGATTAGGAAAAGTGCTTAAGTAAATAGCTTTCTGTTCAGTACAAATGATCACTCGCCTAGATAGCCAAAGTAAGTAACAGATGTTGACACTACAGGAGTACCCAACGAAACCGCTCCACAAAAAAGCCGCTCTGCGGGCTGTTTTCGAGCTGGCTGGCTGAAAAAAAATTTCAAGAGTGAGCTGGCTGGTTTTTGACACAAACCGCTTCTGGCTCACTGAGACATGAAAAACGTTTTTCCTGGCTGGCTATATAAAGCTCAGATTCTTTTCCTGGCTAAGACATTGTTCACTTTGTCCACTGGCGTAAAGTTCTTTTAGCTCAAGCATGTAATTAATTGGACAGAGGAATGATAGAAAATTTCCTTTTAGTTTCTGGCTTCTATCAATCAAGATTTCGTCACGCAATGATCTCCTTCAAAGAGGCGGGCGCCTCTCATTTTTGCCTGGCCGTGAGAGACCTCTGCTAGCAGGGAAGGCTGTGAGGGTTTCCTAAGATTTACGGCAGAGGAAAATTGTCAGGAAAAAAAAATTACCAATCAAACAAAGACTCTTCTTGTTTAAATATAATTCCAACGCCCCTACACAATGTTGCCTGTCGTCACGAATGTGTGCGGTTGGATGACAACCGTCTGTTCTCAACCCTTAATATTCCCTATCAAATTGCGCACGCTGTATTGTACCCTTGCTTGGCTGTTCCAGCAGTCCTATAGCAAGTAGTTCGCCCGGATCAGTGAGTGATGCATAGCTTTTTTGTATCTGAAAACGTAAAAGGACCACCATAAGGTAAGCAGGATGTTTCGTAGTATTTATTTTGATCAGATTGTAGAAAAGTCCTTATGGAATGATCGCAGAATTTGATTTTAATTCGTTTACCGAACGGATGTAAGGCTACCGCCGTTTTGGACAACATCAAGGACACAAAACGAGAAAGGTAACGTGGGCTAAAATTTCGCATGGAACTGTTAATGTTTAAATTTTGTATTTTTGTATATTGAATTACCTATCGTTGTGTCTCCTTAAACAAATCGCCATCGTTTCTTGAATAAGTACCGGTTTACCCCTCGGGGTTTTGTCAAAGTTCTTCCAACGGCACTTTAAGATAAGAAAGAGAGACGTTGGGAAAGGAGTTGATTAAAATTCTGCTACAGCGCTACATGGTTTTTCGTACAACTACCCCAACCCTAATGTGAATAAACAAAAACTTCGAAACTGAGAACAACCTCTCCAGAATACATTGCTCGTTCTTTAAGCCACGCGCGGATCTGGCAGATAGATATCCCGGGTAAAAATCGATCTATAAATGGCTGCGCACCGCGGTAGTAGTCCATCTCACTCTTTCTCCTTATTCTCATTCATCAACTAAGGACCATGGTGGCAGTCTATTTAAGTATATCTATAGCTATATATAACTGCAGACAGTACTGTTTCGGCCTTCTGGGCCTCATCAGTGCAGTGCTGATGTCTGGGATGGAGGTTAAGCTTATAAAGCCACCCCAAATGTCCCACACATGTGGTACATCTAAGCCATGCCAGAGTGCTCAAACTAGCAAGCTAGTGAGCATGCGCAATTGCTAGCGGCAATGACTCATCCCAGTAGAGTGCTCAATTTGGACATGAAAGCAAAAGCTTTGTAATGCCAAAGAGCTATATCTAACTGCAGACAGTGATATCGTAAAACTTTATTCAAAAACCAAATAAAAACAATATTTACAAAATTACTCAAGAGAAGAGGCTACAGCTAAAAGAAAAATACAAGCTTATCAGCACAGACTTTACATACAGCTGGATGAACCCAGATAGAATTAAGCGATGAAAGTCAACTTGGATCCTACGTTTAACATCAGCAATAATAAACTTAGCGATAGCTCTAGAGTCCTCTCCACCATTGTGAAAGGTAGCCTTATTACGAAATTTCCAAATGCCGCACAGAATCGACTTGATGATGTACAAAAGCAGACGCAGGCACTTCCTTTCAGGCACCGGGAATTGGTAAAAAACACGAAGGGGCAATTGGGAACGAAGGGGGCTGACAAAAGCGCAGATAACATAGGGACAAAACTAGACCAGACCAATTTAACCCTACGACAAGCCAAGAAACAATGATCAATGGTTTCTAGACGGGCGCATAAAGCACAGCGAGGCGAGCAAATATAGTCCCAGGTGTGAAGAGAATGTCGCACCTTAACGGCACGGAGGGTAATCAACCATGCAAGATCATTTTTGTAGTTCTCAGTAAATGAATCACGGATCAGACCCCAATGCCGAGAAAGGGAAAACCGAGAGGAGACGAAGCCTGACCAGAGGGCAGGGAAAATCAGGATGGTGCAGAGATTCGCTAGCAAAACCTTGTAAAAGGCGCGAGACGTGTAAGTAAACCCAGGAGGTAAATCAGTGGCCTGAAAGGAAGAAAGGACACTTGCATAAAAGGCAGTGGGGCAGGCAGCGCTTGGGGTTAGGTTATCACGCAGCCCGGCCCACTCCGGCTGCAAAGGAGCTAACACAGAGCCACAAAAATACTTAACAAGGTAAAAACCCTTAGAACTAGAATCGGACACGGAAGTAACTAAAGCCGCAAGAACAGAACATGTCTGATCAGGGTCTACAATAGACCCCAACACTTTTTTCAAACGGAGGGAAAGGGCTTTTGAACAAATCTTATAATCCATATTCAGTAACGAAATGGGGCGCCAGTTTTTTAGATTTCTACGATCATCTTTCTTATGAACAAGACGCGTAACACTCGATTTCATAGAGTCACACAGCTCACGATGGGCGAGAGACTCATTAAACATATCAACTAAAAGGGGCCCCAAGAGGGACCAGAACGCAGAATAAAACTCAACAGTTAAGCCGTCAGAACCGGGCGTTTTGTTCCTATTAGAAAGGCGAAGGGCCTCGGACGCCTCGTTCAAAGAAAGAAGACCCTCGCATGATTCGCGCTCAGCATCCGATAACCGGCGGGTAACGTGCTCAAACAAATGGGATTGGGCTACAGGGTCAATTGGCTCTTCAGAAAATAGGGACGAATAAAAACTCTCGTGAGCTTGAATCATGTCAGGGAGGGAAAAAACCTCTTGCCCCTCAGAATCAAAGACAGAGGAGACGGAGCCTTTCTCGTGTCTCTCATTTTCAAGACCGAGAAAGAAACCAGAGGGAGACTCCCCCTCTTCTGCCCACTTAACCCTGCTGCGAATCTTAGAACCCTCGAGCTCAGAATCTAACAGTGACCGCAGAGCAGCCTCTGAAGTCAGAATTTCAGGACTAGCAGAAACATCGCCCGAAGCCAAACGATTCTTCAGGGCAATTAAGCGATTGGTTAGAAAAACCTTCTGGGACGAGAGTAAACGATGTTTACGACGAGAAAAGGCGATCGCAGTTAGCTTAATGTCATACTTTAAAGACTCTCAAAAATCGCGCTGAGAAGAAAAGCAATGCCGAAAGGCCAGAAACTGCTCAATTAAATCCGAAATCTCTAAACAAAAGGATTTATCATCGAGGAGAGAATTGTTAAACTTCCAAACTCCCGGGCCTCGCAGGGGGAGAGCCGCAATATCATAGTCTAAAATAACAAAGTCATGATCTGAGAAAACGCATGGCAGTATATCGCACCTTACACAGAAGCCGCGTTACCAAAAAGGTATCCAGTCTGCTGGCAATTGAATGGTCTGGGCTGAACCAGGTGAACTGCCTGTCCCAGGGATGCAAAAGGCGCCAAGCATCACGGAGGTTACAGCAAGATTTTAGGTCCGAGAAGTCGGAGTCGAGGGAAACCGACCTACCCAATTTGTCAAGCGCCGAGTCAAAACAATTCTTTTCCCCCCAATCAGGAGCCGAGAGTTTGGAAGAAAAAAGGACGGGACCGACTGAAAGAAAATCTTTCTCTCAGCCGGAATCGTCGGCACATAAAGGTTAACTAGATTAAGATTAAAATCGTCAAACTTAACAAGTAAGCTGAGAATGCTTTCCCCCCCCCCTCTCTCCTCCCGACAGCAGGGGCCCAGAAGCTGGGGCCCGGCCACGAAGAGGAGAAGGAGCGCAGAACAGCGTCATTCGAAATCATAGTTTCTTGAATGAAACAAAAGTCTTAGCGTGAAGCACAAAAGAAATCAGAGACCAGCGAAAACATACGTTGACTTAAACCCCTAACATTAATCGTAGCGCACTTTAAGAAAGTTAAACTAAGTGGGCCCATCCTCACTTACTACAGACAGACGAGACGACTTGCCCAAAGCAGCGCGTCGGGACGAGCCATGTCAAGATCTCTTCCTTCGGCGAGAGGGCCGCTCAGACACAGGAGACATATTACCAGGCACAGCGTCGGAATCCATCAGTTCAGATGTGGCAATACTCTCAGGCTCAGACTCGTCACTCTCAACACTCGCATCGGTCAGGGAAGAAACGGGAAATACCTGCACTCAGGGAACTTGAACATCAGGGGAATCCTTGATTAGTCCTTGAGAAGTTAAAAGGTCAGGCGCAGGCTCAGAAGAAAGGGCCGAGGCCAAGGGCTGGTCAAATTCAGCTTCCAGGGAATCGTCCTCAGACCCTGCCGAATCTTCCTCTGCATTCTCCACTGGGGGGCTATCAAGATCCACGTCACCTGAATCAGCATTCTCAGCATCTAGAAGAGTGGGGGGCACATCCACGGGAAGGGGGTCAGCAGCAGGCTGGCTCGGGGGCTCAGCATCAACGGCATCACGATGCGAAAGCGGGCGGCGATACCAAGAGTGGCGGCAGTCAATGGCCATGTGGCCAGGTTCTTTACAAATACAGCATCGAACCCCAGCAGGACAATCACGGGCATGATGGCCAATCACTTCACAGTTAAAGCAGAGCATCTGACGACACTCTTGGGCCAAATGACCTGGCTCGTTGCATCTTCTACAGGTCTTCACCTGGCCTTCGTACTGTACACGGAGAAGGTACTTACCAAAACGAAGGTATGACGGGATGGGGTCATCGATACACATGCGAAGAGTACGGATACCATTCTGGACCTGGGGGAAG
>NC_090889.1:50532210-50552210 GCF_036669925.1 Montipora capricornis
TAATCTATATCATTTTTACAGCTGGCAGTGCTAGACTTGCACGAAAACAAGATCGAGGAGGCAAAGGAACTTGCAAAACATATGGCGCGCCGTTTCGGACAAAAATACTTGTTGTAGAATATCTAATACATATAGCAAATACATACAACTTATCTTGGGAAATATACAACTTATGGAGAAAATATATCACTTATTGTGAAAAATATAATACTTACTACCAAAATATACAACTTCTTGGGAAAATAAACACCTCTGTTTAAAAAGTACGACTTACATGAAAAATATACCGAAATTCGGAAATATACAACTTGTGTTGTAAAAATAATACTTCGCCCGCGGTGTTTTGGTCAGCTGACTGTCGCAAAAGCCTTGCACCCTAGGCAAGATGGCCGCAAGAAATATGTCGTCTGTCTTGTCGTGTGCGGAGCGTACGGCTTTTCTGGATGCGTTAAACGTAGGAAAAGATATATATCACGAATTTCAAAGGGAATTTTTTGTAGCTGATAGCGTAACAGTTGAAAGACTGCGAGACCGTTGCCTAGAATTCGTTATCTCCCTTCTCGTTGTCTCAAGACCACTGGAATCTCAGGAAAATGTTATGGATGACATCCTTCTAGCAGTTATCGAATTCCAAACACTTATTGAACGCTTAGAAGAACGACTTAGCTTACTTGATAAAAGAGAAGTCCATTATTCATGTCCAACCATGTCATCAAAGAGAAGAGGGCAACCAACCCTGGTAATTCCAGAAGAACAACTGGATGGGTTAAGATCACTTGGGTTTTCATGGTCTGGTATAGCTAAAATGTTGGGTGTATCAGAAAAAACTATAAGGCGCAGAAGAGACAGTTACAGTATGGCTTCTTCTCGGGAACTTTTCCTTGAAATAAGTGATGACGAGGTTGATAATCTAGTTGAACATGTCCTACAAATACCACCAAATTCCGGTGAAAAGATGATCATGGGCTGGTTTAGAGGAAGAGGAATCCGTGTCCAAAGGTGGAGACTTAGACAGTCAATAATGCGGGTGGACCCAGTCGGCAGAGAACTCAGGCAAAGAACTGTAACTAAGAGACGAGTTTACTCTGTGCCAACTCCAAATTCTCTGTGGTAAGAAATTAACGACAGGCATAAAATACTAGTTAAGGTTATATTATGCCCACAAGATTGATTTTGGTGTTTGAGCTCATTAAAGTTAATACTGCCAATATTTGCATGCACACATTCACTGGCAATGTTATGCAAGAATATGAGTGTCAGTTACAATTGTTAAAAAGGGTTGCATGTGTTTATTGCCTGCTGCAATGTAATGAAAGCCAATGCTTAAAGCATAAAATCAGGCCACTTTCACTCTTCATTTCTTAAATTAATCAGGTTTGGTAAAGCAAAGTCAATTATATTAATTCCTCAGGCTTTCAAAAAACTTCAAAAGTTGACTGAAATGGTCTAAATTATGCAATTTTGATCATACATTAAAGATAGCATTGTTCTGAATTGCAATTTTTTCCTTGATGTTAAAGTCACAATTGTAATCATGTGGTTGTTTTTTAGGCATCTTGATGGTCACCACAAATTAATAAGGTGGCGCATCGTCATCCATGGTGCCATAGATGGATTTTCCCGCACTGTTGTGTTCCTCAAAGCATCCACAAATAATGAAGCATCAACAGTCCTGGACCTGTTTGTGGGAGCTACCAATATTTACCATTATCCTAGAAGGATACGCACTGATTATGGGACTGAAAATGTGGATGTAGCCAGACTTATGCTAACTCGATATGGTGTGGATTCCAAACCAGTGTTAACTGGACAATCAGTTCACAATCAGCGTATCGAGAGATTATGGCGTGATGTTCACAATTATGTAGTCTCTTACTATAAGAACATCTTTTACTTTTTAGAAGAAAGAGAGCTTTTGGATCCTAATGATGAAATAGATTTATATGCATTGCACTATATCTATATTCCTAGATTAAACAACACTATTGATCAATTTGTTATGCAGTGGAATAACCACCCACTGTCAAGGGAAGGAGGACACTCTCCTCTTCAAAAGTGGAAGGAAGGATTTTATCAGTATGCACAATCTGATTACATGACTGTCAGGGAATTGTTGGATCCAAGAAGTGTTGATCACCATTATGGAATTGATGATAATGCACCCCTGCCTGAACTTCAGACAGCGAATCACATTGAAGTACCCAGGTCTACAATCCAACTAGCAGAGAGGGAATTTTCTACTCTACTAAATGATGTGCACCCACTGTCTGATGATGGCGAGCATGGGATCTTCTTGTATGAGATTAGCAAGATATCTTTAATGAGAATATTAAACATGTAAATACATAAATAATAAGCATCAATGGCTAGCTAATAAATAACAAGGAACTGTGAATGTGTCAGTTGATAGGAATCTTTGATTACAATACATGCTGCATTTCACAAATCACTGAGAAACTACATTCTCTACTTTTTCAAATCCCATAATACTCTTCTTTTACCCCGCAAAAACTTGGATATGCATTGTTTACGATTTCTCTTGGGACATCTTCGTGTCCCAGGAGAAATTGCAAACATTGATTATGCAAAGGTTTTGGGGTAAAAGAGGTGTATTATGGGATTTGAGAGAGTACAGAATACTGTATATACTGAGTACAAAATGATACTCTCAAATTTGAAATTACAACTTAGTCTTAGCTTTTTCACTGTAATTGCAATGTTCCACTGTTTGTGATATGATAAAAAATGAAAACTTTAAAACAACAACATAAGTACTGTACTTAAGTAAAATACTGATGCAAGTAATAATAAAATTAATGTTCTTTAGCATTTGCCAAAGCCAACTCCATTTTCTAAGGCATGTGTTAGAAGACTGTTGAACTCTTTGGGGTCTTCAATTCCCCTTGGCAAAAACAAAGTTAAGGAGCAAGTTGAAGACCATGGATACCTCTTCACATTCTCTTCTGTTTCATAAAACTCAATTAGTATGGGACCATCAAAGCCCAGTGGCGGTACAGTGTCTGCCCCTGTGGTGAAAATCAACAAGTCTTCCAGGGTCACACCGTTAACTTCCTCTTCTTCTAGGTCTTGCAGGTACAGGTCCAAGCAATATATTGTCTTGTCTTCCTTGTCTCTATCATTGGAACCCTTGTCTGAGTACATAATAGAGTACAATTTCTTGAATCTTTGGGCACTGAGCTTTTGATTCTCCGCACCCAAAACAATCTTGAAAATGCCAGGGTTGTTCATCACACGATCTCCAAAACCACTAATAGAGTTAAGGCCTTTATGGAATTGTTGGATTTCTGCATGGACAGAAAAGAAGAATACCTGTATAACAAAAAACAAATAAATGTTTAGCTATTTGAAAAATAATTGTGTATAACAGCAACGTGTTATCACAGTCAAAACTTTGTTCAGTGGAACAACTGCTGAATGGCTTGCCATCTACTACACTGTTGCTATGTGGTATCCCAAGTCATGCAAAGGCCCTTGTACCACTAATTTTATAACATTTGTAACACAATAAATTTAAAAGTATACAAAAATTTGGTTTTATCAACGGAGTTGATAATGTAAATTGGCCACCGTACAGAGATTCTGTACGGTGGCCAATTTACATTATCAACTCCATTGATAAAACCAAATTTTTGTATACTACTTCCCCACCGACGCAGCACCACAGTTTCTTTAGAAACTACCCTCTTCAAATTTAAAAGTACATAATGGAACAAAGTGAATATAAGCCTAAGGTAAAGTTTACCTTATGAACCCAACCTAGTTTAATAAATGTATAATAAATATACATCTAATGGCAATGACCTGTACAATTGGATAATGGCAGGGTGGGGGGCTTAATAAAGAGTGTCTGGTGCAACGCTGCTCCTTACTAAATTGACACACACTGGTACCTGTTTAAGGAGGCAATGCTGGATCTCACTTTTCTTGCTAAAATCAGCTGTGAACACTCTTGAGTAGCCATGGTTTGCAATTAAATCACCACCTGACTCTTTTATGGCATTGAATTCTCCTTCACTGACACATTCCTGTAACCCTTTAAGGACCTCCTTGATTTCTTCATCACAGACAGCCTCGATTGCCTGACTTGTGTTAAATGGAAGATCTTTCATGACAGAAAATGCTTCTAGAGAAAGACATTTGGGCCCAGGACCACCCTGGAGAACACTCCATGCCACCAACTTTCCAGCTAACTCATATTTATTTCCATGGAGCAGCTCCAGGTCATGGGAAAACCATGTGCCATAGAAAATGCCAAGATTCTTAAGTGACATCATAAGAAGGCGAAAAAATTCTCTCCTTGGCCCACCAGAGTCTACTCCATCTTCACCTGAGAACATGATGTGGACTGGGCGAACAAATGAAAATTTGCCTCTTTCTAAGGCTCTAAGAGCACTTGACAGAACATTCTTTCTGCTTATTACAACGTTGACTTGTGAGTCACTTTGCTTGTCCAAGTTATCATCCACAAACTCTCGGAGGACATCAGATGCTTTTGCCTCATTCATGGAACAGGAACCTGTCTCTCTTTGATCTTCCAGGCTTGCTTGAATGGCAGCATGTAAATCAACATCTTCATCACAATTCTCATCATCTACAATGATTTCATCTGGAAACATGTTAACATACGTGTTGTATCCCACCATAAGTTGTGATTCTCTTACAGGTTTGCTTTGCGTACTGCAGCTGGGTTGTGAGAGGTAGCCACTACAGGAAGGGCTTGTACTTGCTTTATTCTCACCATCACTCGCAGTCATTTGATGTATTTTCTTATTTGGCGGCTCGGTAACCTCAGACTCATGCATTGATTTCAAAGCAAAGGGAGAATCCATTAAACTCTCATCATCCTCACTTTCCAATGGATCATCACCTTCTTCATCACCTCGACAACTGCCATACCAACGTTTCAAGCTCTCATCATGCACTTCCGTAGTGACTCTGATATACAACGGACCTTGCTTGGACACGTGTTTCGCCACCTTTCCGGTGAAAGGACCAGAGTTCAGTTCGACTATTTTATTGCCAACGGCTCTGACAAAATAAAACTTTGGCTCTGAGCAGCATCTTAATTTCCGTTCAAAGAGTTCATTGCACTTACATCTAATTTCTTCTTCTTGCATTTCATCAGAAAATTCCACCGCACTAGCAGCAAAGTTCTTGCTATAGAGCGTCTCTCTGAACTGTCCACGTGGGACTTCATCAACCTTCGGAGATGGCAGTAGAACTACATCCTTTAAAACTGCTTTAGATACACTATTGGATCCACAATTGGCCGATGTCCCCTTCTTGTTTACACGCTTTTTCCCTTTCCTGGACCAGTTTGCACTTGGATTGAATACACCATTAGTGGCCCGACTCGCAGATACTGACGCAGACGCCGCAGAGTGGCTTGAAGATTGCCCTCGGATACTTGGAAATAATTGCCTTAAAGCAGCTTCTCTAGCTTCTGTTTTGTTTTCGTTTATAGCTTGATTCATCTTTGGAACATTACTAGCCTCACTGCTGGATTCATTAAGCGAGATTACAGCCTCTACCAGTCTGTTCAATATGCGCTCCGCCATATTGAACAACTGGCGGGAATTATATGTGGACAGGCCTTCTGGCTTTTGCGACAGTCAGCTGACCAAAACACCGCGGGCGAAGTATTATTTTTACAACACAAGTTGTATATTTCCGAATTTCGGTATATTTTTCATGTAAGTCGTACTTTTTAAACAGAGGTGTTTATTTTCCCAAGAAGTTGTATATTTTGGTAGTAAGTATTATATTTTTCACAATAAGTGATATATTTTTCTCCATAAGTTGTATATTTCCCAAGATAAGTTGTATGTATTTGCTATATGTATTAGATATTCTACAACAAGTATTTTTGTCCGAAACGGCGCGCCATAAAAACACGCCCTGGTGATATCACGGACATATCATTCTACCAATCATTGTTTCCTCCTATCAAAACTCAAGTATCTTGAATCAGCGGTGGCCCGTAGGGAAGCGAATTATGCACGGGCTAAGGAATTGCTTGATGACTCCATAGAGGTAAGAGAGGGACCGTACTGCTACTTAGCTTTAAGACCTAACAGGTGTTCTTTCCTTTATTTTGTGAATCATGTACGTTACCTACGTACTTACATTCACACATATCCTTTTTGTTTCAGCAAACACTTGTACTTTTCTTTTATATTTCATTTATGCTCTTTTTTTCAGTTATGCATAAATGAATGAAAAATGGCATCAAACGTATTATAGCAAAATAACTTTAAAAAAAAAAAACTAGATTTCTATCGTCTCTATTTCAGCTTTTGCTGCCTTGTGCTGCTGGTGAAGAAACTGCAGAGAACAGATATTGCGTCGCCTCTTTTTACGCAGAGAAATCCGCCAAAATTGGCATCACTGAAAACGAGGAGGCTATTGCAGAGAGTTGCTTTCAAGATATCGAACACCATTTGAATGCTGAAACACGTCCCATCACCAATCGCGTCCAAATCAGAGCAAAGAATAGGCAGCTTGCTTTTTATGTAAAAAGCTCAAGACATCTGAAAGTCCTTGACGTCCAGGGTTGGGTGTCTCAAGAGCATATGGCTAAGGCATTACAGCTGATTCAGGAAAATGAAGAGCGGCTTTTGGTCTTTTACTCCAAAAAGGCACTGTTAAGCTTTGACATCGTCAAAACGGATTATTTCATAAGGGAAAGGAAGTTTGTTCAAGGTATAGTACAGCTTTAGAACTAAAAAAAATAAAAAATTATATTCATACGAAGTTAAATCTAAGAGACACATGACCAATAGCTATAGACCACTTTCATGATGTCTATCATTTTCTTAACTCTTCTATGGTATGTAAATTGTACGTAATGGCTTTGTAAAAGTAAATAATTATTGTTTTGATTTGTGCACATGGCAACTAGTTCAGAAAGGTTATAATGAACATACAAACATAAAAGAATTAACAAATCGCCCACCACTATGAAAGAGGTCTATATAGGTGTCATTTACCGGCAAAGAGTGGGTCTGTAATGTGCGAAAATGCTACCGAGGTCTTAAATATGCTGTTCACTTAAACATGTCAAAATATGTATATCTAAAAAGCAAAACAAGGCAAATGGAGGAAATACTGCTTGAACTAAGGCAGGCAGCTTGTTTCTGCATTTTCCCGCCATTATCTTAGAAGACTGATAAGAACTGCTAGACAAAGCAGCTTGCTACTTTCCCTGTGCAAATAGGCGCGGTCAAGAGAATATGAAGTAAGAGAGCTTATCCCCCATACATGACCCTCTTAGTATGATAATTATAGAAAAAAGAGAATATGAAGTAAGAGAGCTTATCCCTCATACATGAACCTCTTACGAGGATAATTATAGAAGAAAGAGAATGTGAAATAAGAGAGCTTATTATTCCACTATTACGCCATTTTACCATATTTGGTCAAGAGAACGTACAAAATATGAGACGGTAATACACTGTAGTGTCCCAGTTAAACCGGTTTAGAACAGAGCAAATACGGACGGAAGGGCAGTTTTTCAATGAAAGAGATTGTTTTCAATGCGATACAAAGCCTGAGAATTTAGCTTGTCATCGCTTTTCTCTCGTCATTTCGTTTATACAATCAAATAAAGGACATTTGGCTGGCTTTCTGTGCTGTTTACATCGTTCGCAAGCGCCCTGAAGGACAGATGATGCTTTTTTTTTTTTTTGAGAAACACTCTTACCAGATAATAGTGAATCAAACTAAAACCTTTTTTGTAGTGGAATAATAAATCTCGCCCCTGCGGGGCTCGGAAAAATACTACGCAACTCGCACAATATCCGCGCGTATTATTTCTTAAACCATCGAATAAGATGTATTTATCCCCCATACATGGCCCTCTTACTATGAACATTATTTTAAAGCTACTTTTAGTTCCGTGATTATTTTGACGTCGACGTATGGTTTTTCGGAAAGAAAGACGTAATTCATTTTGGGTCCAAAAATAGCACTGGCGAGATCTAAAAATAGATTTCAAGTACTTATGGTGCATGGAGATAAACTCTCTTACTTCATATTCTCTTTACGCAGTTGAGCTGTTCTCGCTCATTTCCGTTGGATAAATAATAATAATAATAATAATAATAGTAATAATAATTTAATCTTGTATAGCGCAGCAAATCATAGGTAGATACTCTTGCGCGCTTTACAAAAGTCATAAAAATTACAAAGTAAAGTTGATATGTATAAAACAAATAAATATAATACAAAATAATTACTAAATACTAAAATTAGATTTAAATAGGAATTAGTTTAATTTAATAATTTATAGGTGAAACGCAATCTTAAAAAGATGAGTCTTAAGAAGTTTCTTAAAAGTCAGAGTTAATGCTAGTGGCGGATCTAATTACATTTAGAGGGTTGTTTCAAAGTGCAGGTGCGGCTACAGTGAAACTGCGATCACCAACCGTGCGTAGGATTTTTATCCTTGGTTGTTGCAGCAGAATCTCGCTAGTTGATATTAAGTTATAATTACATTTGTTTTTACGCGTTAAAAGTTCGCTAACTGAGATATTTGGGTGCAAGTCCATGGATGACTTTAAAAGTGATAAGTAAAATCTTAAAATTTATGCGATATCTAACTGGGAGCCAGTGCAGTTTCACTAAAGTTGGAGTAATATGATCAAACTTGTTGATGTTGCAAATAAGTCTAGCAGCAGTGTTTTGTACTCTCTGGAGCTTTTGCAGTTCAGTATTAGGCAGTCGGAATAAAATACTATTACAATAAGCAAGTCGAATTGTTACAAAAGCATTCACTAGAGTTTGGACAGTGTCAGAACTGACAAATTTCCTTATCCCTCTAATGTTAAATATAATTCCAAAAAGACCGTAAATAGCATCCAAAAGGAAACAGAAAAATGAAAGTAGTAATTGACTATATCCTAGTTATCGATATCTCTTACTAACCGAGTTCGAAGTCCGTACTGTAATATGGACCGAGTTTTTTTCCCATTGATTTATGGCCCAAGCGCGAACCTCGCGGGCCATTAAACGATGGGAAAAAAAAGGAGGATCCGTAACTTACAGTACGGTCTGAGAAAACGAGCTTAGTAAGATATTTATTATATCTCTGAGCGGGTTAATCCGGAAGGGGAAGGTTCAACTGCCACAAAGATTGCCGTGTCAAAATCCGAAAAACTAAATCTTCTTGGCTGTTTGAAATACAGTGAGACCCGGTTAATATGGACACCAAGGGGACATGCCCGAACACATGAATGTTTTAGCGATAAAAGACTACAGCAGACATTTCGGCTAGAAAACGTACGTGTTTAATTTCTCAAATTTAACTGTACACGATAAGGCCGTGAAAGAGGAGGCTATGAGCAATGACTGCAGCAAAAAGCCAAGCAAGTGAAACTACAATAGGAGGCAGATTACAGTTTTTGACACGGGACAGAGAAAAATTGTCCGTGGTCCATATTAAAATGCGTCCGCATTAAGCGAGTAAATTTTGGAGACAATATATGATCTTTTTGTCGGGGCAAACGAAACTGTCCGCTATATACGTGTGTCTGTATTAAGCGTATCCGTAGAGCGGGGTTACACTGTAGTTGCTTGCAAGATTCAAACAGTTTTACGAGTTTAGGTAACAGAAACGACATGAAAAACTTGCTACATAATGTTTTATCGAAATTTTAAGTTTAGCGGGCCGTACTGTAGAATACTGCCCGGTGATTTAGCCAGCGCGCATACTATCTGAGAAATACAATAAAAGTTCGAAAAATAACAATGGCGACCCTTTCCAAGTCGTACTAAAATTGCTGAGTTCAAACCATACGTACTTTCTTTATTCCATTTGACAGGAATTGCCCCATCACAGGAGGCCCTCACGATTGCCCGAGAAAAGCAATGGAAGGAATACGAAGATGTTGCTCAACAAAGATTGCAGCTGTGCAGCCGACTGGGAAGACAGCGCCGAGATTAGACGAGAACGAGGAAAACCACACACTCTCTTTTACCCTTGAAGGTCATAACCCTTTCCACGCGGGATGCATACCATGCATACCACGTTATAAAACCATTTGAGTTTCATTTCACAAATGTACATATCCCAGGGATAGTAGATTAACCGCTTGATAAGAATCCCGTATGATACAATCGGAGCCATCGCGCCCCGAACTCGGGCAGTTGGGCCCCAAGCAAACGAAGCAACCGAAATAACGTGATGGTTTGCTTTATATTTAAATCTTTCATGGCGGCCACCTTTGACCACATAGAGCAACTAGATTTTGCTATTTTAGTTCATTCATGGTCACTGCGGATGAGACATTGTGATGAAACAGATGTAGACAGAATTTGCGGCTGTGATTTCACAGTTCGCATCACCTCGTAGAAAAAATCGAAATTAACTACGATGAAGTTGATCAGGTACAAATGTACAAAGGAAAGAAAATTTGTATGTAGTTTAATAAATAACATTAAATCACAAGTCTACCTCTGGAAAAGTTGTTTTCTGTACCTATTATTTCGCGACATTCTGATTGCGTGGATCAAGAAATCACAACAACATATAAGGGCTTGAAGCCGACACGTTCGCGGGGTTGAATCGAGTTCAAGTATCATTTTAAGAGTCCAGTCGAAGCTAATACAAAGTGCGAGGGTCAATGAGCTAAGTTCACAGTTCATTTCACATAATATGCTTCCCTCATTTCAACAAAGGAGTACCGAAATCGGCAAGAATTTCTTTCTCGGGACAATGAATACGAGCAAAATACGAGAAAACACCATGAGATGTGACGCTGATAAATAATAAACCAGCTTTTTTTACGGTGGCCAATTCTTATTTGATTGTAGTTTGGTGACGAGCCTCTGTGTGTCTTTGTTTGGCAACGTTCCTTAGCCACAAAAAAGAGTTGTAACCAAGCGGAAACTCAACGGTCGCCTTGTGGTGTTGATTTTTCAAGAGGCTCTTCTTCATCGTTTTATCGATTCGTTTGGGACACTTACAGCCGCCTGACGTCACTGGCAGGGCTATTGAGCGGCTAGCGGATGGAAAGGGCTGGAATTCGACACGTTCGCGGGGTTGAATCGAGTTCAAGTATCATTTTACATGTAAGAGTCCAGTCAAAGCGAATACAAAGTGCGAGGGTGATGAGCTAAGTTCACAGTTCATTTCACGTAGTATACTTCCTTCATTTCAACAAATGAGCACCGAAATCGGCAAGAATTACTTTCTCAGGACAATGAATACGAGCAAAATACGAGAAAACACCATGAGATGTGACGCTGATAAATAATAAACCAGCTTTTTTTACGGTGGCCAATTCTTATTTGATTGTAGTTTGGTGACGAGCCTCTGTGTGTCTTTGTTTGGCAACGTTCCTTAGCCACAAAAAAAGAGTTGTAACCAAGCGGAAACTCAACGGTCGCCTTGTGGTGTTGATTTTTCAAGAGGGTCTTTTTCATCGTTTTATCGATTCGTTTGGGACACTTACAGCCGCCTGACGTCACTGGCAGGGCTATTGAGCGGCTAGCGGATGGAAAGGGCTGGAAGCCGACACGTTCGCGGGGTTGAATCGAGTTCAAGTATCATTTTACATGTAAGAGTCCAGTCAAAGCGAATACAAAGTGCGAGGGTGATGAGCTAAGTTCACAGTTCATTTCACGTAGTATACTTCCCTCATTTCAACAAATGAGCACCGAAATCGGCAAGAATTACTTTCTCGGGACAATGAATACGAGAAAAAAACGAGAAAACACCATGAGATGTGACGCTGATAAATAATAAACCAACTTTTTTTACGGTGGCCAATTCTTATTTGATTGTAGTTTGGTGACGAGCCTCTGTGTGTCTTTGTTTGGCAACGTTCCTTAGCCACAAAAAAAGAGTTGTAACCAAGCGGAAACTCAACGGTCGCCTTGTGGTGTTGATTTTTCAAGAGGCTCTTTTTCATCGTTTTATCGATTCGTTTGGGACACTTACAGCCGCCTGACGTCACTGGCAGGGCTATTGAGCGGCTAGCGGATGGAAATGAAAGAAAAATCTTTGCTCTTGAATTGTACGGTTGATTTTCAAGAGTGGATGTCCATAAAAATCAAACATCAGATGGCAAACCTTGAAAAATCGATTTTGCTCGTACTTCCAAGTTTAAAAGAGTAACGTGTACCAAGAAGCATGGTATAGTTAGTTTGGGTTATTACCGATTTATTTTGGAGAAAAATGCAAATCACCGAACACTGCCGAAAATGCCGCTCGGACAAGCGATTTGTCTCTCCATTTTGAAGGTGTTGTGAGGTCAACTGAAGCATCCCTCATAAAATATTCCTCCTAATCCTAACTTAGCAATCTCTTAATTGTCGTTTGGCTAAGTTTGAGTGCATTTAAGACATTCTATAGTTTCCAAATAATTTTATTCTTGGCGCCTATATTTTTTGTCACTAAAACTGGGTCTTACGAAATATCTTACAGAGAATGTGCTCTACCTTTAAACCCTTTAAAACTTCGGCCATCGAATGTTGAAACAAAGGTCTTTTGTCTGATAGAGAGAAATCTCTGGGCAATTACTTTTGCGTGACGCCTCGAGCGCTTAAAATGTCGTTAAAATGCATTCTTGTGACCTTTGGGTCAAAACACAGCAGCCGATATCCGTCTTCGATTTGATATGAAAATAGATGAGACCGCTTTAAATAAAGTGCAGAAAGTAAAATGATACCATTTTAATCCATACCTGTTTTTTAGTGAGAAGTGGGAGCTTTAACAATGTTTGAAACTACACTGCAGAATATAAACATGACGAACGTTGGTCAACACAACAACCACAGGATACCCAATGGAAGACCGTAGTGCTCCTTTTTCTCAGGGACGGCGGAGCTAGGGGGACTGCCCATGAAGAAAAAATAGAGGAAAAAAACTCATAAAGCATAAAAAGAGAAAACTCACATAAGGAAAGAGGTGCATTTCCGAGCTTCAAGATTTCAAAATTTTCTGGCGGAGAATTTCCTTCAGGGAACCCTCTACAAGTTAGCGGCTCTTGCTTATTAGCCCCCCCCCCCCCCACCCACAATACAAAATATGCTCCGTCGTCCCTGTTTTTAGCTTTTCACTGACATAATGATGTCATCAATACACAAGGGACAAAACTGATTTCGACAAAACAGTCGAATAGTCCTTACTGATTGACAAGTTAAATTAACGGACTCCCTTGAGGAACTTCGTTGAATGCGGTTTATTAACTAGGTATCAGTTTGAGGGCCGCTCTTTATAGTAATGGAGGTCTGCTGTTCATTGAAGACGATAACTGGAGGAATCTGTGGTTCCGACAGTAGAGATAGAAAGAAAGATATCCAGGTTGTTTCACTGAGCGCGTGTTCAAAAGATATTGAAAATCATCTCTCATCATACTCGTTTACTGGTCCCGTAAATGAGGTGGAACTAATATTGTGTCGAGCAGCAATTTTCAAAATGCCAGGCAATTTAGAAAGCATGATCGTATGTCCTCGCCATCGTGGAAAGCTGAGGATTGGATGGACAAGAGGAGCTACAAGATGCAGAATACCCCTTGATTTATCCAACCACGGAAAAGGCTGCAATAAAACCTGGCCAAAAGGAGACAGAGGACTAGGAAAACATGAATCGGAAGTGGTATTTTCGTAAGACTGGTGTTTTTGTTCAGCCCGGATCTGGTAAGATACTTAAAACTCAGTTTAGTCAAATAGAGGTATACTTTTACTATTTTTAGTATTGAGCTATGTATTCTCATTTTTATCATGATTTTTAATGCCGGGTCATGCCGAGATATAATAAAGTCTCTTATCGTATAATCTGCTGGCAGCCGGTTTTTTCTCTAAGGGTGACTCATTCTCGTTCCCAGAGCTGCGATCCTCTTGGCCAGCGCCTCGGATCGAGAGCTCTGGCCGGTCCCAATCCGTTCTCGCCACTGATTGGTCAGATGGGAACACAATAAAAATGATAACCGGAAGAAATCGGAAGAGAATGGCCGAAGTGATTCTATTTTCTGTTTGCCTTGCTTTCAATAGATATATTATTAGTAACAACCATCCTTTGGATTTATTTGGTGAAAAGACAATTAGGGAAGGAATCGTACGGGATTGAGAAGAGTTTTCTGGTTTGAAATTTCTGTCGACGATGGTTTATTACCATCGCGAAAATGTAGATCTTGCTACGTTACGGTCACGACATTTCAGGGGTTTATAAAGACGGTAGTTCATTCGAAAGCTCAGCACGAGTCGGTTATCCGATCTAAAAGAAGGAAGTCTGTGCAGCAGAGCCCGTCCTTCACCAGGTGTGGGACGCGAGAAAAAAAGGAGCAAGGTCAGCCGGTTATATGTTACGCAGGATTTTTGCCTAAGCTCGATCGATTCATTTGTTTACGGTGTAATTATTGTTCATGTGTTTAACAACGCAAAGCCTTGACTCCTTTTGAATATGTCCGTGGTGAGGAAGAAAAGATTAAGCCAACAGCTAACCCGGTTATCGCGTACTTTTTTGTTACATTCTCTTATTGCAATAATGAAATTTGTAAGTATATTTTCTTTGTGTAATATCGCATTAAAGTTGGAACTTGATTCCTTCCATGTCCAGTTTGCATTAGTTATAAGAAAATCATACAACTAAGGTTGATAGAAAAGGCTTCAGTTGAGAGCAACCCCTGATGAAAAGGGACTACAGCCCCTGATGAAAAATGGGGATAAAGGGGGGAGGGGGGCTATCCAAAAAATGGATAAAGTCCTGTCAAGTTCAATCTCAAGTGATCTTGACAACCTGCATCTTCTGGATAGTTTCTTATCCAGAGGAGAGCTTGAAGGATTCTCCTGCTGGTACACAGCTACTGAAAAACAACTTTTGGGTTCTCATTTTCAGAGGATTATTATGGCCACAGTAAATTGGGTACCTGTTGGTTAACTTTCACATCGCTATTTTGGGCTAGTATATAATTTATTAAACTGGTAAATTGTTGTAGGGTCAGCAGAGCTTAGCCAATAACCTATTCTTTGACAGGCGTCAACACTTGGGCTCATGCATGAGGGACCCCGTTACATGCTAAATTGTCTCCATGTTACATTGATTGCATACAGTGTCACGGTTAACAGGAAAATTTGGTTTTATCACATATTTTGATAAAGGTGGAATTACCACCATGAATGATTTGGAAAGCTGACGTTCCGAGTGTTAGCCCATCGTCAGAGCGAATGTTTAGTCAGCTAAAAAGAGATCAACATAATTCAGACTGTCCCTGTTTGCACCATAAAAGAGAAGCCCCACATGCATTTTGGACTATTTTGCCAGATGCACCCAACAGGCAAAGGCTTGGTTGAATCTGCTTCAATGGCTATTGCTTAATAGAAAACTGCCTTCCCGAAGTGCTTCTCTTGAGATAAAGCAACCGATCAAAAAGTTATATTTTGTTGTGTTATTTAAGCAATAGAGGACGTTGTCCATGTTTACATAGCCTCATCTAAATGCCAAGCGCAGTTGGGAGAATTCTTGACAGTTATGCAAACCCGAGACACAGTCGAGGGTTTGCATAACATACACACCCATATTTCCAACCAGCCAATCAAAAGGTGCATCTGACAACACATAACCAATCAAAATTCATGTGATGTCATAGCTGTGTTTACATACTCTCATCTAAACACAGCTATTGACCCATATTAATGGGAGTGCGTTTACTATCCTAATTATTTTATAATTTAGAATGTGCAATGATATTCACATGCAAAATACAGTGTGCCTGTTATTGGCAATAATAATAAAATTATGATAACTCTTAGAACAACAAAGTTAGTCATTTATCTTATTACTTTCAATAATTTGCTCAAACCAACAAACTGAAGATGAAGACCATGAATAATAATTTATTTGTGATCAATCATTGTTAAAATTCACATTAAAAATATTAATGGTATTTTGTATCATTTGTTAACTGAATAAAACAGTGAATATATCAAACAACTGTCAACAATGATGAATAGTGGAGCAAATTAAAACCTCAGCAGATTTTGAAACATTGTGATGGAAGACATGGTTTTTGGAGATGCAATTAAGGATATCAATCAAGGATATCAACGACCAGTGCAAGAAGCTGTGCAAAAAGAGTGATATAGTTCCTCAGTTTTGCTAGTGCCAAGATGTAAGAACAAGGTGCCCAATGATATATGTTTTCTAAAAATATGTAAACACAATATTTATGTGAAATTCAGGCAACTTAAATGACTTCATCCTGCATGTAGTTACATTTTGATCAAGATTTGTCCCCCAACATCATTATTTATCATCAGTAGCTTTAAAATACAAAGGAAATTATTGGGAATCAAACAATAATTATTTAGGTTGGATTCATTTTAACTGAAATTTAACTTTGAAGTTCAACAGTTACAGAGTAAATTAACTACTGGGTGCAAATATACAGATTTGATCCAGTCAGTCAGGGAGCAGGGGTTGCGCAGTGGTAAAAGCACTCGCCTCCCACCAATGTGGTCTGGATTCAATCCCCAAACTCAGCGTCATATGTGGGTTGAGTTTGTTGGTTCTCTTCTATATTGCGAAAGGTTTTTCTCCGGGCATTCCGGTTTTACCACATCCACAAAAAACATATTTGATTTGAGTTAATTTCATTGGTTTCCCCAATTAGTTCTGTAGTGCTAAATCCATTGACACTTAAATAAAGTAGTGTTTATTATGATTATTACAAGTTGATAAAAATAGTATACATAATTCCTAGACAACAGACAAAATTGGTAACATTAGGACCATTAGGCAGGCTTTTAGCTGCAAAACATAAGAAAATAATTTATTACCAGTATATGTGATCATTTATTTTTAGTAATAAATTCTTATTTCAAGGTTGTTTACTTACGCATTATAATATTATTGTCTCTACTTCAATAGAGCTTAGAACATTTCACATGCGAAAGTATTATCACTCGGATGTATTTAACACGTACAGCATTTAATTCTGTGCAACTTGATCCCTGTCGTCAGCTCCTGTCAACCGAACCCTCTTTTAAAATTCAGTCCTCCCTCTCTCATCTTAAAAATTTGATCTTGTATTTGAGGTATTTAACGGCGAAATGACAAGCACAGATAGCTTCAAACCCTCGTACTTCTTTCCTTTCAATGTGATGTCGCTTAAATCTAGAATTTCCATTCCATGATTCAACGCCTCGTGTAAGAGACTTGGCTTGGTCCGCCATTTTGAAAAAAAATCGAGACTGCGCAGAACGATCGGAAGTCCGTGAATCGCGGACTGTTAAATTGAAACCTGCCAGAGCTCTCGATCCGAGGCGCTGGCCAAGAGGATCGCAGCTCTGGGAACAAGAATGAGGGTGACTAGGACGAGCGCTTAGTCATCGCGAACTCGAAAGGGCGGTATGGCGTTGGCCGTGTATAGAAGAAGGTGAGACAAGCGTGGTATGGCCGAGTGGGGAAGAAGGCGAGACGAGAGGCAGTGAGGACAACAGCAATAGGAACAAGTTGAAATGAATGTGAAGAATATTTACATATCATCCACTTTCCTTTGTCTTTGTCCTCACAGCCTCACTATCAAGCTGAATTTTAACACATCGAAAAAGGCCTATTAAGAGGCGACGCATATTGAGTTTATTAAGACTTCTCACAGTTCTCAGTAAAAAGGAGGCTAAACTAATTGTTGACAGTTTTGAAAGAGGAAAAGTGTGAATTTGGAGCAAAATACACCGGCTTTCCGACGAGACCTGGCGTTTATTTTTAGGACAGCACCTGATGGAGTAAATACAGTATCAATTGGCCAATATCAAAAATATCGTATTACTCTTTGTTTGTCCCTCCAAATTTTGCACAAGCATTTTTTCCAGTTTTTCTTGGGACCATTATAATTCCCAAGTGGAAATAAAAACAATTCCTATGCAAACTTTTGGAGGGTAGTAGCCAAAACGAATGAAGGAAAAATACCGAAAATTCAGATATAACATTACAGGAGAATAACTACAAAATTTGAAAGAAAAAACTTTAGAAAAAAAGACACCCCAACCCCGGCCCCCTGCCCGGCGTTTTGGCTACTACCCTACTGGAGGGACAAACAAAGAATGGGGGGGGGGGGGGGGGGGGCGCTAATAAGCAAGAGCCGCTAACTTGTAGAGGGTTCCCTGAAGGAAATTCTCCGCCAGAAAATTTTGAAATCTTGAAGCTCGGAAATAAAACTTTTTCCTTCTGTTAGTTTTCTCTTTTTATGCTTTGAGTTTTTTTCCTCTATTTTTTCTTCATGGGCAGTCCCCCTAGCTCCGCCGTCCCTGAGAAAAAGGAGCACTTCGGTCTACCATTGGGTATCCTCTGGTTGTTGTGTTGACAAACGTTCGTCATGTTTATATTCTGCTGTGGCCATTTACATAAGTGTAGTTTCAAACATTGTTAAAGCTCCCACTTCTCACTAAAAAACAGGTATGGATTAAAATGGTATCATTTTACTTTCTGCACTTTATTTAAAGCGGTCTCATCTATTTTCATATCAAATCAAAGACGGATATCGGCTGCTGTGTTTTGACCCAAAGGTCACAAGAATGCACTTTAACGACATTTTAAGCGCTTGAGGCGTCACGCAAATGTAATTGCCCAGGGATTTCTCTCTATCAGACGAAAGACCTTTGTTTCAACATTCGATGGCCGAAGTTTCAAAGGGTTTAAAGGTAGAGCACATTCTCTGTAAGATATTTCGTAAGACTCAGTTTTAGTGACATAAAATATAGGCGCCAAGAATAAAATTATTTGGAAACTATAGAATGTCTTAAATGCACTCAAACTTAGCCAAACGACAATTAAGAGATTTCTCAGTTAGGATTAGGAGGAATATTTTATGAGGAATGCTTCAGTTGACCTCACAAGACCGTCAAAATGAAGAGACAAATCGTTTGTCCGAGCGGCATTTTCGGCGGTGTTCGGTAATTTGCATGTTTCTCCGAAATAAATCCGTAACAACCCAAACTAAGTATAGCATGCTTCTTGGTACACATTACCCTTTCAAACTTGGAAGTATGAGCGAAATCGATTTTTCAAGGTTTGCCACGGAATTCAAAGGTTGCTTGATTTTTACGGACATTCACTCTTAAGAGGCAGTGTCCCTTAGAGCGGTCCGATCGATTTCGCGTCAAAAAATCATTTTCCTCTGAACGCTGCCGATCACATGGGTTTGGTACCTAAGTAATAAATCTGGATTTCTTTTTTGAAAAAAAAGTTTTTCTGCTTCGCTACGAAGCCAAACTCATTTTAAATGATTTCAGCCCTTCGGCGGCTGATCTAAGGGCCAAAATTTCTCGATATTGACAGCGTCGATATTTGAAAACGAAAAAAGCTCTTGAAATAATCTTAATGCCTGAAGTTTTCTATATCTTTAAATAGTCATACAACAAAGTATCGACCGTTTTTATCTTTTTGTAAAAATACTGGAATCCCGAAAACAAACCATACTATTTGGCTTACGCGAAGACGGCCTGCTAATGGTCGAATTCGAGAGCTTGGTTTTCAATTGTGGGCCAAAATTCTGAAGAAAAATTAATGCCAAATGGGAGGTCTAGGTTGATTCTAAAAGATTCCCGGGTCAAACCTGCGGGTATTTCCCCGAGCGCCAATCAGCGGCAGTCTGAATTTGGCTTTCAATGCGCTTTGTTTCCATAAATAACACTGTCTAATTTTAGCTCCCTTTCAGTTTTGTTAGTCATTTGTTGAAATAATGAACCATTACCGAATAACATGCCGTCGTTATTGCTCAGAAAAAAGGCAGAAGTTATTTGCTGTCTTTTAGAGCGTTTAGTTCACAACTAAGAGCAAATAGAATATTGGAAGAACTTCTTTACTTGTTCGTTTCCCCCCCGCGGAAAGGTCAGGCAAGTGACCTTGCTAGGCGCTGAGTGAGTGTTTTATCCAAGCTATGCGCCTGAACAATCGAAGAAAAGCTGATTCATCGAGACGAATTTTTTTAGATATTTTGTAATTTTATATTCAATAATGAATACCTAGTGATTTTAGC
>NC_090889.1:50557210-50562210 GCF_036669925.1 Montipora capricornis
AAAAAAAGAAAAAGAAAAAAAAAAGAAAACAAACAAACTAAACGCAGACCTCGACTGGGTTTGCCATAGGCAACCCAGTAATTATGCTTAAAAGCCTTTTCAACCTTTATCCAATAGTGAGCGCCCCGGAGCTTTAGCAACGACAGCGGCGACATCAACGAGAACGTCAGAAATTTGCATATTTAGTGGCCAAAAACAATAGCTTTGCACGCTCTGCACGTGCGTTTTTCATTTTTGTCTATTTCTTTGCCATCGTCAGCAAAACAACAGCGTGAAATGACCAAATTTGAGGTTTTACGAAGGACGTCTGCATTTGAAGATAAATTTTCATTTTCTCCCCTAAATAAAGCGCCGCTCATAACGTTTTTAATCCTGAGGGACTGCCATACCTTTCTCGCGTTAAAAAACTTGGAATAGCCGTGAAGTGATTACAATAATAAGAATTTAGGTTTTAATAATAATAATAATAATACATTTTTATAGCGCCCTATTCTAGAGCTCTAAGGCGCTTTACAATAAAATGCTAAAAGAGCAGTAACTTAGTAAATTACAAATTCAAATACAAAAGCAAATTAAACTACAAATTAAAATAGCGTTTAAAATGGTAAGTTTTAAGATTGCTTTTAAAAGATGTAAGATTTGGACTACATTTTATATTTTCTGGGAGATTATTCCAAAGTTTAGGAGCGCAAACCGAAACAGCACGATCACCATAAAAATTTAACCTCGATCTACAGTAGGTGTCACTAACAAGTTCATAGTTGAAGATCGTAAAGTCCTAGATGGCTTGTAAGTTTGTAACAGATCACGAATGTAGCTAGGACTTAAATTATTTAAAGCTTTAAAAGTTAAAGTGCTACTGTGACGAAATTTGCATCTTCCCTATCTAAGCCATTTTGGCACATAAACACGTAGTCTGTGCGAGAAGAAGAATGCTGTTTACCATTTTCAAATATCTCTTTTTGTTCTGGAGATATTCAAGTTTTCTTAATATCCAAATTAGCCAAGTGATGACGTCATAAACCCAACCAAATTTTGATTAAGTATGATGGAGAAAGATATCTCAGCCAATTTGTATCAGAAGTGCTTGGTTCTGGGCACTAAGATTCTAGTAGATGTGTTCCACAATATGAGCATACCATTTTTGTTATCATGGAAACATACTGGGTTCCAGACCTCCCTGACATTAAGAGCTTTGCAGACCACCTTTGGCGTTCTGTTTTGATATTTGCAAATGGTACCTCATATGCATGATCCTGCCGGCATATAAAGATGTTAGGTCATGTTTGTGGCCTTAGTAAATGTATTTCTAGCCTGAGATCACCAAAATATTGAAATCAGGTTGGAGGGGACTGGAAAAGAGTGAGTTGCCATGGGAACCAATTTCTTCACAGTCATAGGTGTGTTGCCTTCAGAACTATTAGCTCACCAAGTTTCAATGGTCTCTGTTGCAAATTGACCGAGATAGCTCTATTTATATTCTTGATGTTCTATTGGGTTGGGTGAATGACGTCATCAGCCTTCTCATTTGCATATTTAACACATTTTTCAAACTTAAATATCTCCGGAACCAATGCAGATATTTCCAAACGGTAAACAGCATTTTTAATGTTTTATGGTACTCTATGTGATAAACCAAAAAACTCAAGGGATAAAAATTTGATCACAGTAGCACTTTAAATGTATGATTTTAAAAATAATCCTCTGCTCGACGGGAAGCCAGTGTAGTTCTCTCAGTAAAGGAGTAATTCTTTCGTGTTTAGCACCACATAGGATCAGACTTATCGCACAGTTCTGAACTAACTGAAGTCTATGAATCAAGTGTTTCGGAAGTTCGTATAAGAGAGAGTTACAATTGTCCAATCTACACATTACGAAAGCATGCTCTAACATTTTGGTGTTTTCAGCTGACAAAAACGACCTAATACGAGAGATATTACGAATGTGAAAAAAGGCTGATTTACAAGTCAGATGGCAGTAACTTGACGATCCATGTTCAGTTTATTGTCAAAAATTACACCTGTGTTGCTGGCAAACTGAGAGGGTTTAATAGCTGACCCATCAACCGCTGTGAAAGAGAGGAGCTGAGAGACTGGACGATGCCGTGATCCAATGACCAAAAGCTCTGTCTTGTCACCATTAAGCTTAAGTTTGTTCAGGGACATGCTTCAATTCTGGGCACAATAACAGGCGAATCAGAGTCGAACGAAAAATAAACCTGAGAATCACCAGCGTAGAAATGAAAGTTCATATTATGTCTTCTTATAACCTCACCAAGAGGGGACGTATACAAAAGATATAAAATAGGGTCAAGAACAGAACCTTGGGGAACACCGTACATTAGATTAGACCAGGTGCAACTGGTTCCATTCACGCAGACAAATTGACTCCGACAAGCTAGGTAGGATTTGAACAACGCGAGGACCCTTCCCCTGATACCAAACCGCATCTTCAATCTGTGGAGTAGTAAACTGTGATCAACAGTGTCAAAAGCTGCTGATAAATCGAACAGTAACAAAACGACAGTGGCACCATTGTCCACAGCTCGTAAGATATCATCGTGTACTTTCAACAGGGCGGTCTCAGTACTATGTTGTTTCTTGTAGGCAGATTGTAGTTTCTCACTGAGATTATTCTCATCGATATAATGCACAAGTTGGGCGGCAACCGTCCCCTCAATTAATTTAGAAATGAACGGAAGATTAGACACCGGACGAAAGGTCTTAAACTCCTCATGATCTAAATTAGACTTTTTCAAAAGTGGAGTGATCAAAGCACACTTAAGTGCATTAGGCATAAAAGCCTCCTCTGAAGAACGATTCACTATATCAGTAATTACTGGCAGAAAAGTTGGCAAACAATTCGTTAAGACAGAGGCAGGCAGAGGATTAAAACTTTGATTAATTTGATTAGACTAGCCATGTATTCATTAGAAACACGTTGGAAAGTCACAAGTTCGCAGGGACACAGGATAGCAGAATTCTCTGAGGGTAAATTTGGCATATTGGGACTGCAAGCAGGTAAACATTCCTGTATAAGTCGTATCTTGTCGACAAAGAAAGACTTAAACAGTTCAGCTAGAGCAGAGTCAGAACTTGCAGAAGGATAACGCAAGAGAGGTTTTCTGTAAAACAAAGTATTAATCACTTGAAATAACACTTGGTCCCCGATTGGCCTCGATTATTGATGAATAGTAGACCTCTTTCGCATTCCGAATCAAGTCATTTACAACACGACACTGGTCAGTGTACAATTGGTGCTTGGCATTGGTCTTATCATTACGCCATTGTCTTTCCAGCCTTCTTCTCTTTTTCTTAGCAGCCCTGATTTCATCCGTAAACCACGGCGTATTGTGGCGAAGAATAACGGATCGACGAACAACGGGAGCATGATGATCAATTATAGATTGAAGATTGGAATTGAATAAATCAATAGCTGTTGATAAATCTTGATTAAGCGGCGAATTGATTAATGCAGAATTTTCTAAATCAGAAGAGAATCTATCCATGTTGATGGCACGTAAACGACGGTAGGATAAAGTTCGGTGTTCAGGAACATGCTTAGAGAAATTAAGGTCGCAACAAATCATATGGTGGTCAGAAAGTGCGGGGTCAAAAACTAAGAGATTCCTGATAAAATCTTCATCATCTCTAGTAATAACCGGGAGTAATAACAAGATCGAGTGTATGACCATTCTTGTGCGTGGCACCATGAAGTCAACATACTGAACGAGATTAAATGATTGAGGGAGGTTGTCGAGACGCCGACCATTGGTATCACAAGAGCCAGCATGAAGATTGAAGTCGCCAACCATTAAGAAGTAGCCTGGAGCAGTTGTCATATGCCCAAGATAATCGGCGAGTTCATCAAAAAACAGCGGAACACTTGGACAACCAAACGGGCAAAGCAGTTCGTAGCTCTGAGCACTAGCTCAAGGTGCTCAAATGAGCGATAGGTCTCACGCACTTGACTCACAACCTTGAAATTATTCTTTAGGGCAACACCAACTCCGTCACCAGTAGAATGTAATCTAGGTGCATGATGAAAGACACATCCAGCAGGGAAGATATCACGAATGTAGTACAAATCAGAGTCATCACCTCGAAGCCATGTCTCCGTAAGGGCACAAAGGTCAATATCGTGGTCAGCAATAAAATTCTTTATTAGCGACGACTTGTTGCAATGAGATGGATCGAGAATTCAGAATAGAAAAAACCAGCGGAACAAAAGGAGGTTAATTGAAGCTAGGTGGTTCTAAACGAATAGTAATGAAGTTATTAGCACAATGACCCTGGTTCACGGCTCGGCAGCGAAGAGGTGACACTTCGAATATTTAATAAGGAACGATAATGGCGTCGATTTGAAATAGTAATAGGAATCCTGAGATCATTCCTCATTGATCTTGCTTTAGTCGACTTTCCAGAACGTTTTCCGCGATATCTCAAAATGCCCGTAGATTTCAGTTTCATCAGAAGTACAGGCGTACAACAGAGCTTGCCCAGATGACGAAAGGAAAGAAGCTCATTCCTGGAAAATGAAATACCACAATGACGTTGCCGTTGCTGACAGTCGAGTCCAGCGGATAAACAGGGACGATGAACAACCTGAGCGTCAGTAACATGATGAATGATATTTTTAAGAGATGAACAGAGTGGACCAGGATTTCTTTCAATGTCCACAAAAATTGTCAGATCATTAGGAGGCAATAATAAGCACACGAAGCCATGCTTGTTCCAGACAGTTATCGGATGATTAGCGCTGTAGCTCGGGCGATCCTTGCAAAAAATAAAATGATGCTTCGACTTTCCAAAAGAAATTGATCGAAGGATGATGCCATTGGAAGTCTCTGAATTGTAAAATGAACTTGAAAAACATAAGGAGAGGTGCAAAATGAGACAAAAATTGCGAGGAGCAAAAATCGTGGCAGCCACGTTGTCGTTGCTAAAGCTCCCTAATGACTTGCCTCTGCTCCTTTTATTTTTGCAGAGTTCTTTTTAGGT
>NC_090889.1:50572210-50582210 GCF_036669925.1 Montipora capricornis
AAAATTTAGAATCTAGGTCCCTCCAAATAACGTCCAATCAGATTGGCCTTAATGACTTTCCTGATTGGTCCGCAACCAATTAAGTAGCTGCACGAAGGATTACACGTGCTAAATGCAGTCCCACTACGTTTCGTTCCCGAAAAAAGGAACTTTAAGGGCGTGTTCGATTGACTCTATTCTGGAATAAGAATACGTGGAGTGATGATTTAAAACGGTATATCTGGCGTTTTGAACCAACAAGGATAACAAATATATGTTTAAAATATCATTTTAGCAGGTGTTTGACAATTTTAATGTGAATCTCCGTAAAAGCGAAGGATTTCTCACTTCTGTTCCAAGTATTCCTATTCCGGAATACGATCAATCGAACTCACCCTAAGTTATACGACGCGGTCGTCGACGAGAATGCTACGAAACAACATTATCATTAGTTATTATCGTACTGCACGTGCTGCACGCATTTTAGCACATAATCGTGCAGTTCTCTGCACAACAACGACTTGAAATCACCAAAGTTGAGGTTTTGATGACAACGTGAGCGTCCAAATGTGAAACTTTTATCCTCTATTTTTTCTCTGAAACCTCTCGTACCAATTTATTTTTAGGATACTTCACCCATATTGTACAATGCGAACAGGATGGTCAATCCGCTAGACACTTAGGATAGTGCAAAGTTATATTTTGAGGTGACGTATTCGTGAACGTTGCGGTCGTAGATCTTAAACTCCCTAAAAGATAGCAGTAGCAGTTCTAAAAATAGAGAATACCGTAAACCGATAGGCCTCATTCCATCGCAGAACGAGACTTCTCGGTTATGAAATTATGTTCTCGTTTAGAGTCAAGAGAACCGCAATTCGATATACCGGTAAAGAGGACAATATAAGGTTGAATCAGAGATAAATTGAAGTATATTTGACGGTGGAGACATTTATAACTCCAGATGAGGTAGTGGCTTTTCTGTCAAAAAACAAAAGAATGGGAAGCAGAGTTTTTAGGAAGAGCGATACTCACCGTTAGGTAACCTATTGTCATTAATGTGCCAACCAGAGATCTATTGGCTGTCGGAACAAACCTTCTTTTATTCTGCAGTTGGAAAAATTTAAATATCAAAATAATTGTTTATAAACAGTGAATATCGCTATTACCATTACTGCTATTCTAAAAGTGCTACTATGATAAAAAAATAAAAAATATATTAAAAAAAAAAAAAAAACCAAAACAAAACAAAACAAAATCACTTTTTTTTTTTCCTTCAGATTTTGAAAGTGTGTTTGCTTAACAACTGCCTGGCAAGATTTTGAGCTTTGATTTTTATCCAGAGGCTGTTTACTTTGAGTAAAGTTTTGGATTTCAGGGTCCGCCATCACTCACGTTCCAATCTCAGAGGTTTGGGTCTAAGGTAAAATGTCGCCATTGACTCACTACCTTAAAATTTCAGCGTGTAAACGCAGCTTATTTTATTATGCAAAACACGAGCTTAAAAGTCTGAAAGCCTGAGACTCCCGTGTTGCACATTAATTCAGCCGTGTACACACTCATTAATTGCATTCTTAAACTATTGAGTCTTTGACGTTATTTTCTCCTCGATCCAGCTCTCTCACTATTTTAAAGTTAGTAATGGCGGACCATTAAATAGGAAAATTCTAGTTAAAATAAACAGATATCTAAGCACAACGAACAAGATGACGGACCAAAGAAACAAATCGCGGGAGGTTTGGAGTAACTGCAGAATACCCTCCCATTTTGAAGTTGCACATCTGAAAAGGCTGGATACGCGGATACGCAGTCGAAAGTACCACCCCTCCCCAAGTATACTTCTAAGTAGTATGTTGTGAAGTGGATAGGCGGATACGCGTATACGCAGTGGAAAATACCACTCCTCCCCAAGTAAACTTCTTGGTATATTGTAAAGTGGATACGCGGATACGCGGATACGCAGTCGAAAATACTATTCCTCCCCAAGTAAACTTCTAAGTATATTGTGAAGTGGATACGCGGATACGCGGTCCAAAATACCACTCCTCCCCAAGTAAACTTCTAGGGATATTGTGAAGTGGATACGCGGATACGCGGATACGCGGATACGCAGTAGAAAATACCACTCCTCCCCAAGTAAACTTCTAGGTATATTAAGACGAGGATACGCGGATACGCAGTCAAAAATACCACCCCTCCCCAAGTAAACTTCTAGGTATATTGTGAAGTGGATACGCGGACACGCGGATACGCAGTCGAAAATACCACCCCTCCTCAAGTAAACTTCTAAGAAGTATGTTGTGAAGTGGATACACGGATACACGGATACGCAGTGGGAAATACCACCCCTCCCAAGTAAAAGTCTTAGTATATTGTGAAGTAGATTCGCGGATACGCGGATACGCAGTCGAAGATACCACCCCTCCCCAAGTAAACTTCTAAATATATTGTGAGAACCAAAGCGCAAAATTTCGCGAGAGTGCTTTGGCCTAATCACTGAAGCGAGCGCTTAGGCTTAATTAGTAAACGAGCGCCTTCTTTCTTCACACGAACTCGTGAAAAAGTGTAGTTAACCGAAGCGTAAAATGAAAGCTAAAATTCTACGAGAGTGCTTTGGCCTAATCATTGAAGCGAGCGCTTAGGCTTAATTACTAAACGAGTGCTTTCTTCTTCACAGGATCTCGTGAAAAATTGTAGTTAACCGAAGCGTAAAATCAAAGCTAAAATTCTACGAGATTGCATAGGCCTTATCACTGAAGCGAGTGTTTACTAGTCTTAATCAGTAAACGAATGCCTTCTTCTTCACACGATCTCGTCAAAAGTGCAGTTAACCGAACCGTAAAATGAAAGCTAAAATTTTACGAGAGTGCTTAGGCATAATCACTGAAACGAGCGCTTAGGGTTAATCAGGAAGGACTGCTTTCTTCTTCACGGGATCTCGTGAAAAAGTGTAGTTAACCGAAGCGTAAAATGAAAGCTAAAATTCTACGAGTGTGCTTTGGCCTAATCACTGAAGCGAGCGCTTAGGGCTTAATTAGTAAACGAGTGCTTTCTTCTTCACAGGATCTCGTGAAAAATTGTAGTTAACCGAAGCGTAAAATCAAAGCTAAAATTCTACGAGATTGCATAGGCCTTATCACTGAAGCGAGTGTTTACTAGTCTTAATCAGTAAACGAATGCCTTCTTCTTCACACGATCTCGTCAAAAGTGCAGTTAACCGAACCGCAAAATGAAAGCTAAAATTTTACGAGATTGCTTAGGCCTAATCACTGAAACGAGCGCTTAGGCTTAATCAGTGAACGACTGCTTTCTTCTTCACAGGATCTCGTGAAAAATTGTAGTTAACCGAAACGTAAAATAAAAGCTTAATTTCTACGTGAGTGCTTAGGCCTAATCACTGAAACGAGAGCTTAGGCTTAATGAGTAAACGAGTGCTTTCTTCTTCACACGATCTCGTGAAAAAGTGTAGTTTACCGAAGCGTAAAATAAAAGCTTAAATTCTACGAGAGTGCTTAGGCCTAATCACTGAAACGAGAGATTAGGCTTAATCAGTAAACGAGTGATTTCTTCTGAACACGATGTCGTGAAAAAGTGTAGTTAACCGAAGCGTAAAATGAAAGCTAAAATTCTACGAGAGTGCTTAGGCCCCCGGCTTAGGCCTAATCACTGAAACAATACGAGTATTTTCCACTGCGTATCCGCGTATCCGCGTATCCACATATCCATGCATATACGACAGAGCATTTTGAAGTACGTTACACGAAGTTGGTATGCAGTTCCCATGTGTGATGTCCGCGTATCCACGTATCCGGGTATCCATGTTTTCCACTGCGTATCCGCGTATCCACTTCACAATATAGTTAGCAGTTTACTTGGGGAGGGGTGGTACTTTCGACTGCGTATCCGCGTATCCAGCCTCTTCAGAGGTGCAGCTTCAAAATGGCAGGGTATTCTGCAGTTAAGCCGGAGGTTTAATTTTATTATTGCTTGTTCCGAGAGCGGCCGCCTTTCAGTGTCTAGGGAAACTATTTTAAACTTTATTTGTCATTTCGTTAAGTAGATTGTTCTTGGGGTTGTTGCAAAATGCTCTAACAGTTTTTCAAAGTTTATCTCTGTTGCTTGTAATTTAAATTACGGACATATTTTTTGGCCACGAAGCTTTGATTTGTGTTGTTTAAATGTTTCTTTGGGGGGGGGGGAGGGGTTAACGTAAATTGCATAGCGAGTATGGGCGAGTAACTGATGAAAGTACTCAACAATGAACTGCACTGTCGTGATACAGTCCTTTCAAATTCATGTTGAGACAGCAGACCTACCGTATCCAATGAATCCTTTTATGAGAATTTGGTCAATGATCACAAAGAAAGACACAAGAATAGCAGGAACTCCCCATCCGTACAAACAGTATTTCACTAAGCGTTTATTGGGGTTTCCTTGACGATTCGATCCACGTCCGCTGTCTAGGTGTTAAAAAAAATAATAAAATAATAATAAAAATTAACAATGGCACTCGAAAGTTTCAAACTGTAGAAAAGAGTTCGAAGTAATGGACAGCTCTGTAAAATCAGTCACAAGGTGTAAGATTGCTGACACAAGAATCCACTGCGGCTTTTTTTTTTTCTTTTTAATTTAATGTATTTGTTGTGTTTTAAGGAATGCACTGGAAGCCTTGTCGAGACACTGAAGGGAATAAGTAGTGAGATGTGCCACCCGCAAGCAATGGTTTTTCACTGTTCTCGTCACGCATTTGCGTGCCTTGGCACAGCAATCAGCGAGTATAAAGCCTTTTTGCTGATTTGCTCCATGATCAAATGTTCTTGTCAAATGGTCACTTCTTTCCTTCGTGTCGTCTGCGAAGTGCACAGGCCTGTAAGATTGCACCATTGAAATTAATGCAAAATAAGTTTAGTACACAGCACTTGTTATATTATAGGAGTTCTGTATCATAATGTCGCCGTAAATTACCGAGAATATGTATTGTTCTGTACAGCAGGATTTAAGAGCTCACTTCGTTCCGAAATCCAATCCTGGATTCCATATCCAAAAAAAAAAAAATTCGGCTTTTTACGGTGAAGTCAAAGTGCATCTAATTAGGTCAATCCTGGACATATCTGGTTAATAGGCCTTATTCACGATAGCTGCTATGATTGTTTTCAAATTGTCATGCAAATTAGCCATGTGTTATGCTGGGGGGCAAAGGAAAAAAGGCAAATTGCGGAAAATCGGCTCGTCGAAATATTGAAATAACATTGCTAAAAGTACATTTTAGAATTTAGAATTAAGTACCTTTTATAATAATTTTATATCTTTGATTGCCTTTGACATTTTGACTTTGTACTTAGCTTTCTGCTCCTTTTTCACTAAAAATACATCGAAGTAACTTGTGCAATCATTCTATTTTACTACTTAGGTGATAAACATTCGACGAACGTGAAACAAGTCATCTGTGTGGCTAAGATGTTCGTTATAACCTCTTGAACTTGTGTTGTTTGCACCCTCAGAAGTGTGCAGCTAATGTGCATGATACCAGCAATGCCAACATGGCAGCCATCGTGAATAAGGTCTATTAAGAGTGTCAAGGCCACTTTTTCCCAGGTTTCAACTTAACCCTGTTTTCACGCAATAAGATGCACAGCGATTTTGATAAACGTCACGATGTGTCCAGTTGCCCTTCTGTGCAACCTCCACATCGCTCACGTTGGGAATACAAGAAAAATCAGCGCCACAAATTGGTACCAAAACTCCACTCCTCAGAGTAAAGATAAACAGCTACATTTACCTAAACAAAAAAATAACGCAAACCTTTACCCTTACCTTATTGTTGGAAATAGGTAGCAAATGCTTAGACTTTAAAAATGGACACTTTGTGTTGGAAAGTCAAAATCAGACGGGCATCTAATTACGTGCATTGAGTTGTGGACATCAGTGTTTTTGGCCGGAATCTTCTGTTTTTTGATGGTGAAGGAGCAACTGATCAGAGATTTAAATATACCCTTTTGAGAGCACTCCTCCCTCCAAAGTAAACGTACTCTTAAACTCACCTGAGGAAGTAAACGCCTTGTGCACATCAAACGCCATTGCATTCATCCACGTGAAAGAGCATAAGACAAAGTAATGAAGAAGAATGGCAATGACCTGGCATTGCTCTTGACTGGAAGTCTTCATTGCTGCGAGAAAGACGCCTTGATACAGCAGCAAAGATAGGGACAAGTTGATGATGATCCTTCCAGGCAAGTTGCGCAGTTCAGAAAACAGAGTATATTTTGCCAACAGGAGAAGAAGGGACGCCATTGACGTAATGCAGCCAGCAAAAGTCATTATTTGGAGAGATGTTGGCCTCGTTTTAGGGAGGTAGCCTGCGCTTGGCTGTTTGGCCAACACTGTCGCATTTCTTGAAAAGTTGACGCAAAGGAGCAAAATATTCCCGCGAATTGTGTACCTTGTTTTCCCATAAATCTTGTGATGAGGTTTAATGTAGACGGTACCATTAGGTCGTTGTTCATAATCGCTTTGGTTGAAAGGTACGAATGTGCAGTTCAAATTCAACAACAGTTTTGTTTCGTTTGATATGAAATCAACGGGTACTGTTTTTTCACTCTGGGAAATGGGCGCGTCAGTTTGTGGTGGGTGTAAACTGAGAGTGCTTCTACATTTTCCAACGTATGGGTCGTACACTTCGTTGGCAGCACAGTACCAAACGTGGATTATAATTCGCTCCAAATCCATTTTGTTGTCTATGACTGTAACCCTGGTCTCGAAGGGGGTAGTAAAGTCAAACAAGATAGTCAGAGGCGGTGGAGGAAGCGAAAAACTTTGATAGAAACAATCGATCTTTAAATAGCTGGGCTTAAATCCGTTACACAATGCGCATTGCAGATTTCGAAATCTTATTATCTTGTTTGTAAAGAAACAAACAGGAAAAGCATAACCCAGGCACTGTGATTGGCAATACGATCCATTTTTCTCCCGACCAATTGCAATCCCCGAACATTCTTGAAAACGAGGGATGCATTGCTTCAAGTATTGCACCCAAGATTCTCTGATTTTTACTGAACATTTAGCATGCGCGAAGCGCATCAATTCACTAAGATTGAACGCCGTTGTGTCAAACCATTCACTACAATCCGCCTCAAGTTTCCAGTAGGTTGTATTCACTGCTCCATTGCACCTTGCACAAAACACGTTTCTGTAAGTAAGGCGCCTGTGGGGATCAAACACGGGCCAGTCATTAAGTAGATCGCTTTGATCTTCATTTTGACATTTATGGCGTACAATCTCATCTGTCCAGTTTTTTGGGCATGTGTTTCGGACTGCAAAACCAACATACTTCGGACCGTGTTGGTTTACGACAGGGCGACAGATTTCATGTTGGCTTAGTGAGTTTCCTCGAGAGTTGACTCGTTTTCTGCACCTGTAAATGATAACGATAGCGATAATAATCATTTTATTAAAGTTTAATTATAACATAACAGAAGTAAAGCGCACGTTTTGATTGGTCAATGACCGAATACAATTTGCCCATGGGGGAATGCTAATGACGAAAACACCTGACGCCGTACGCCGAAAAAAAAAAAGGTTTTTCCACTCAAACGTTAGTAAAGACTGACCACTCTACTCAAGAAAATGTTGAAATTTCTTTGCAGCTTGATGAAAAAAAAAAAGAATTTTAGCGTGTATTTTACTCGAACCATCGGCAAAGCGATTCGCAAGCCTAAGTAAAGGCCAAGAAGTTTGGTTTTAAAAAAATTGGTTATAAAAGTTAACGCTATAATTCGGACGTTTCGATGTCGACGTCACACCAGTATCAAGATATAAAGTTGAGTGGAATAAAAATAGGCTAATATATACAGACTAGTAAGAATACACGTTTCTTTCTTAAAAAAAACTAAAGGAAAAATATGTTAATAAAATAAAAAATGGAACAGGAACGATAAAATCACAAGGCGAAGCGATATAAAAAAAGCTATTGAGCAATGGAGTATTTTTGTTTGTTTAAAGTAGGCTTTAAGTCCCTTATGAACAGCATCTCAAACAAAAGGCAGTCCCACTTACTAGTTTTGCACTTCCTTAAAATACTGAAAAGTCTAGAAAGGCTGGAAATGTCACTGCCATGCGTCCGCATGTGCTCGCCGATGGCGGTCTTGCCTACGTGTGTTGGGCATTTACATGTAAATTCTTATCAAAGAGAAACTGGAGCGTATAAATTTCATGCTTTGGCTTAGATAATTTGTTAGCGGTTCTTCTCAGAATGAGTACGGTAGAATTTGTATGGTTGAAACATCCCGTACGATTCAAATTTATTTGTGACTGATATCATATTTATATGTACATTTCTTTCCGCGCTATTTCCCACAAATCAGTGGAGTCGTTTAGTTTGAATAACCCAATTTCTTGTAGTCCTTCGCTTTGACTGATTTAAGGTTTGCTTTATTTTTCAAATCGAAAAAACACTGAGTACGAACGATCGGTTCGCAACACAACAACATTAAATCAACTTTTAGAGACGGTTATCTCCAAAAGTAGCCTGAAATTTTCAAGCATAAACCTAATGCATTTTTTGAAAGCTTTCTTTTTGCTACTGTCCTAGTTGCGTTTATTGCCCTTGAATGTAATTGTTCTCATGCAATGCAAATACACTCGCAGTACTAAATATTTGTATTCCTATTTATATATATATTTCCACGGCGCTTTCCATTTTACTAGTAGATGAAACGACACCATACCCTTGCTAAGCACTCAAATTTTGGCTCGCGAGAGTGCAAATGCATAACCCACCGAGGAAACAAAATTAATGTTTCTAAGGAAATATTTTGAAACGGCTCCATCTCTTTCATGATTCATCCAAAAAAAATCTAGAAGTTGACGTATTGACGGTCCCAGGGAAGAGCTACACAGCGCTGATTGGTTCCTAAGTAACCCGCACGTGATTTCCAGATGATAGCTTCTTAACAAAGGGAAAGGAATGTGTGGCTCGTTTCAGCAGACGCACGTGGGAGAGGAACGCGTGACGAATTCCTAAGAGAGTCTTCATGGGAGGCTATGCAATTTTGGTCTGAAATCATACTTTTAATTTTACACGTATGATTTCAGACCAAATTGCACTCCACTCAGTTCAATTACCATTATAAATAGGAGAATATAGAAGCAGGAGCCGATACACCATTGAATAATTGTGAATTGTTTTGTACTGTTTCGGCTAGTCAAACCAGGGCTCTTAATCTACAGTGAAAATTTGACTGTATGAAAGGTATGTTCATGTGCATAAATTAATGCTCACCGAAGGCAAATTTTCTGAACATTTTTGTTCAGGCTTGTTGTTATAAATAGAAAAGTAAGTTTGAAGTGATCCTCGCACTTCGCTGAACAATTTCAGCAATTGTCTCTTTTCGACACCTGAACAATTCAAGTGGCTTCAACAGGATTCGAACACAGGACCTTTGCGATGTCGGTGCAATGTTCTATAGATTATGTGGCTTATATAGAAGATAATTATATATTATATAGCGATTCAGATGCAAAGCTCCGTCTATAGATTATATTATACAGGTTACATAGATTCAGAAGCTCATGACCTTAAAGGATGGTGGACGAAAAAGGGTCAACAAATCCGTCGGTCCGTGCTAATCTTTTGCAATATCCGCCAATCCGCAGATATTTTTACAAAAATCCGAATCCGCAGCACTGTTAGAGAAGTGAGCACCTAAGAATATTCAGTAACTTACTGCGAAGATCATAGCTTCACTTGATGTCATATCCGCAGTTCATATATGATTCATTTTATATACCATTTCATCATTGATTCATTCCTCACGGGACCATTAGAACCCACAAATGACCAGCTCCCAACGTCAGTGGCTTCATAGCTCAGTTGGTTAGAGCGTCGCACCGGAATCGCGAGGTCACGGGTTCAAACCCCGTTAAAGTCCTGAATTTTTCAGTCTCCTCTACGCAATTGCAAAAATTGCGCTCATAACTGCGAAGATCATAGGTTCACTTGATTAGTAACTTAACTGACGTTAAAGAA
>NC_090889.1:50607965-50620465 GCF_036669925.1 Montipora capricornis
ATGTAGTGCTTTTTATTTCCCAGCGGCCCCTTTCCCAGTTTCCACACGTTTTAAGCTTATTTGTCATGTTTTTGTGTGCTTCGCCTCACAAACACCGGGTTTGTGTAGTGCCTTTTATCTCCCTTCGGCTCCCTTACCTAGTTTGCACACGTTTATTGGTCATGTTTTGTGTGCTTTGCCTCACAAACGCCGGGTTTGTGTAGTGCCTTTTATTTCCCTTCGGCTCCCTTACCCAGTTTGCACACGTTTTGTTTGTCATGTTTTGTGTGCTTCGCCTCACAGACACCGGGTTTGTGTAGTGCTTTAATTTCCCTTCGGCTCCCATACCCAGTTTGCACACGTTTTATTTGTCGTGTTTTTGTGTGCTTCGCCTCGCAGACACCGGGTTTGTGTAGTGCTTCCATTTTCCCTTCGGCTTTCTTACCCAGTTTGCACACGTTTTGTTTGTCATGTTTTGTGTCCTTCGCCTCACAAACACCGGGTTTGTATAGTGTCTATGATTTCCCTTCGGCTCCCTTACCCGCTTTGCACACGTTTTTGTTTCTTATGTTTGTGTGCTTCGCCTCTCAAACGCCGGGTTTGTGTGGTCCTTTTAATCTCCCTTCGGCTCCCTTGCCCAGTTTGCACACGTTTGATTTGTCATGTTTTGTGTGCTTCGCCTCCCTATCGCTCGTTTTGTGCAGTGATTCTCTCTTTAGTTCCCCTGCCCTTCACTCAAGTTTGTTCATTTTATCAGTGTGATTCGCCCTTAAACAGTGCAATTCTATTTTCCTTGGGATTTTTTGTTCGCTTATGCGATTATTGGCTTTTACAGTGATTTTTAGTGTTTTCTTTTACGCTTTCCAAGCTTTGCGTTTCCGAGGTGCTTTCATTCCGATCCCTGCCCTTCAATTTTGTATGCTTTCTTTGTTTTGTTTTTCTTTTACGCTTTATAGTGTTTTTCCCACATTTTTTCCCCTCGCGACGGGTTTTTTGTTTAGTGGCTTTTTCGCTACCCTTCCCATTGCTTCGCGGTCTTTGTTAGCTCGTGTTTACAATCATCTTTTGCCTCTCAAACAATGGCTTTCTGAAGGGCTTTTCTCGCCACTACAAGTTTATGCTTCGTTTTTATTTCGCCTTGTTGTTTTCAAGGTATTTTGTTTTGCCAGCTTTGCAGCATTTTTTAGCCATTGTTTAGTCATATTCCCTGGACACCCATTCTTTATTTTCACGTGTTTTTTCCATGTGCATGTCTCGCCTCCCGAATTTGTTTATTTAATTTGTTTAATGATTTTATGTCGGTATTTTCCTTTCATTTGTGTTTTCAGTTGCTCGTCCTCCCAAATTGTTTCATATCCCTTCCAATGCATATGGTAGCCTGAAAGGGTGTCTACTGCCCTAGTTGGATTACTGACACTCAGGCTGCCATCCCTTTGGTGGGTCCTTACACGTCTTTTTTCCCATTTTTATTTAATCTCCCTTGTGTGCTTACGTTATCCGTTGAGTTTTGTTTTGTTTTGCTTTTTCGCTGTCCCACTCGAGGCAGCCTGTAGATATTTTTTTTTCGAGCTCTCTTTTCGGTTTTTTCAGCTACTCTGCAGTCGCGACTCCGTGGCTATCTGCAAGAGGTAGACATTTACGACGGAGAAACCTTGCACAGCTTTAGAGCACGCTTGGCCATCACCTTAGCCCTTTCGGGTAGCCAGCTCGCAGACTTTATGGAGCATGTCGATTGGCGCCAAGCTCCTACGGCATCTCATTATTTGGAAGTTGCTCAAGTTTTACGTCCTGGAGGTCCTTCAGACTTATTATCCCGTCACCACCCTTCTGCCCAAGCTCTAGCTGTTTCTTACACTGACTTGAACAGTCTCTGCCGTTTCACTGTCGCCTTTCCCACTGGCTCTTCGCCTTAGTTTAAGTCTTGGATGGTCTGGAGTTTTCTTTTCTAGTTTAAGTGTGGGACCTGATAGGTGTGAGGTTAAGTATTGGCTGACTCCTAGGCTGTTAAGGCCGTGTTTAACGTTCGTCTCCTTGCGCGGGAGCATATCTCCATCTCTTATTAGCCAGCGTGAAAGGGACTGTCGCAAATACTATGCTATTCGCGCCAGTCCCTTGCAGTGCGAGTATAAATAAGAGCTCCGCATATCATTTCGGCCCAGTTCGCGTTAGAATCCTTTACATGTCAGCGGCCGTGGCATGACTCTTCCTTTCACGCTGTCCTCGTTACGCCTCTGCGCTTTTCGCTCTCCCGCCCCCCCCCCTCCCCCCCCTTACCCGTTCCTTTTTTCACGTCCACTCAAAAGCGCGGTCGCATATCTCCATCTCTTATTAGTGAGCGTGAAAGGGACTGTCGCAAATAGAATGCTATTGGCGATGAGAGCGATGATCATTCTCGTCAGAAGTTGGTAACCCAGAGCGAGTATCGATCTCTCTCATTTGGCCTTGGCCAATCAGTTTACGCAAGAGATCTCTTGCTTTACGTCATTATCTAAGAGTCCATTTAGAGTCCATGTCCCTCCAAGTAAGGCCCATTCAGATTGGGCCTAATGGCTGCGACTTTCCTGATTGGTCCGCAACCAATGAAGTAGCCGTACGAGGTATTGCACGTGCTAAATGCAAAATCGTGAGCGGAACACAATGTCGCTACGTTTTGTTCCCGCAAGAAGCGACTTAGACCCGTTTAAAACGTCGCATTTTACACGCGCCGAACCTAATGCAAATGAGAAAAAAATCTATTGTTTTCGCTCATTTGCATTAGATTCGGCAAATGTAAAATGCGACGTTTAAAACGGGCTTTAAAGTTCTACGAAGCTGTTGTCGAAGAGAACACCACGAAACAACACTATCATTGGTTATTAAAAGAGGAAAAGTAATCACCAAAGATGAGGTTTTGATGGCAACGCAAGCGTCCAAATGTGAAACTTTCATTCTCTATTTTTTTCTCTGAAACCGTTCGTACCAATTTATTTTTTAGGATACTTCGCCCATATTGTACGATGCGAACGAGATGGTCAAACCGCGAGACACTTACAATAGTGCAAAGTTATATTTTGAGGTGACGTTTTCGTGGACGTTGCGGTCGTAGATCTTAATCTCCCTAAAACCTAGCAGTAGCCGTTCTACAAAAAGACGATACCGTAAACTGATGGGCCTCATTCCATCGCAGAACGAGACTTCTGGGATATGAAATTATGTTCTTGTTTAGAGTCAAGAGAACCGCAATTCCATATACCGGTAAAGAAGACAATACAAGGTTGAATCAGAGATAAATTGAAGTATATTTGACGGTGGAGACATTTATAACTCCAGATGAAGTAGTGGCCTTTCTCTCAAGAAACAAAAGAATGGGAAGCAGAGTTTTTAGGAAGAGCGATACTCACCGTTACGTCACCTATTGTCATTAATGAGCAAACCAGAGATCTATTGGTTGTCGAAACAAAGGTTCTTTTGTTATGCGGTTGGCAAAATTCAAATATCAAAAGAATTGTTTATAAACAGTGAATATCGCTTTTACCATTACTGCGATTTTTAGTCCTACTATGATAAAAATTAAAAAAAAAGCACTTCTTTTTCTTTCCTTCATATTTTGAAAGTGTGATTGCTTAATGCTTGACTGGCAAGATTTTGAGCTTTGATTTTTATCCAGAGCCTGTTTACTTTGAGTGAAGTTTTGGATTCCACGGTCCGCCATTACTCACGTTCCAAACTAACCGATTGGATCTCAGAGCTTTGGATCAAAGGTAAAGTGACGTCATTGACTCACTAGCTTAAACTTTCAGCGTGTAAATGCAGCTTACTATATACACAAAACCCGAGCTTAAAAGTCTGAAAGGCCGAAACTCCCGTGTTGCACATTAATTCAGCCGCATACAAACGCATTGCATTCTTAAACTATCGAGTTGTTAACGTCATTTTCTCCTCAATCCAGCTCTCTCAAGATTTTAAAGTTAGTAATGGTGGACCATTAAATAGAAAAATTCCAGTTAAAATAAACAGATATCTTTTTTTTTAAATCAAGTCTTAAAACTTGGATCACCTAGCGAGTTAAGTTAAAATATTTTTGAAATCCAAAGAAAAATAGAAATTGTTTTTTTGGTCATAGTAGCACTTTAAAGGGGCTGCGTCACATCATTTATCCAAATTTAGCGACTGGAAGCTGGCAACCAAATCAAGAGTAACGTAAAAAGAACTTCTTCAAAAATTGAAGAAAGGTTTAAAATGATAAAACAGCAAATACAAATTAAAGGAGGCAAGGATGGTTACCCGCCATTAAACGAAATTCAACCAAGCGGGATGGCTGTCTTTCTGAGTGGTCCACTAAGCACAACAAACAAGATGGCGGACAAAAGAAACGTTTTGGCGGGAGCTTTAATTTCATTATTTCTTGTTCCGCCAACGGCCGCTTTTCCGGCAGTGTCTTGGGAAACTATTTTGCACGTTTTTTGTCACTTCGTTGTGTAGATTGTACATGGGGTTGTTGCAAACTGTTCAGCTTAACAGCTTTTCAGTGTTTATATCTGTTGCTTGTAATTTAAATTACAGACTGTTTTGGTCACGACGCTTTGATCTGTGTTGTTAAAGGTTTTTTTTTTTCGGGGGAGGGGGGGGGAGTTACGTAAATTGCATAGCGAGTGCCGTGATAGATTCGTTTTGAATTCGTGTTGAGACAGTAGACCTACCGTATCCTATGAATCCTTTAATGAGAACTTGGTCAATGATCACAAAGAAAGACACAAGAAGAGCGGGAACTCCCCATCCGTACAAACAGTATCCCACTAAGCGTTTACTGTGGTTTCCTTGACGATTCGGTCCACGCCCGCCGTCTAGGTATTAAAAGAAAGAAAGATTTAACAATGGTACTCGAGAGTTTCAAACTCTACAAGAGAGTTCGAAGTCATGGACAGCTCTGTGAAATCAATCAGAAGGTGAAAGATTCTTGACGCAAGAATCCAATGCGGCCTATTTTTTGATTTTGATAAGCGTCACGATGTGTCCAGTTGCAATTCCCTGCAACCTCCGCATCGCTCACGTTGGGAATACAGAAAAATCAAAACTACAAATTGTCCCCCAAACTGCAGTCCTCAGAGTAAACATAAACATCTGCATTTTTACCCAAACCTAGATTTTAAAAATGCACACTTTGTGTTGGAAAATCAAAATCAGACGCGCATCTAATTACGTACATTGAGTTCTGGACATCAGTGTTTTTGGCCGGCCGGAATCTTCTGTGTTTTGATGATGAGGTAGCAATATGATAAGAGATTTAAGTATACCCTTTTGAGAGCACACCTCCCCCCAAAGTAAACGTATTCTTGAACTTACCTGAGGAAGTAAATGTCTTGTGTACATCATATGCCATAGCATTCATCCACGTGAAAGAGCATAAGACAAAGTAATGAAGAAAAATAGCAATGACCTGGCAATTCTCATGACTGAAAGTCTTCATTGCTGCGAGAAAGACGCCTTGATACAGCAGCAAAGATAGCGACAAGTTGATGATAATACTTCCAGGCAAGTTGCGCAGTTCAGAAAATAGAGTATATTTTGCCAGCATGAGAAGAAGGGATGCCATTGACGTAATGCAGCCAGCTGAAGTCATTATTTGGAGAGAGGTTGGTATTGTTTTAGTGAGGTATCCTGTTGTTCGCTCTACGGTTATCACCGTCACATTTCTTGAAAAGTTGACGCAAAGTAGCAAAATATTACCGCGAATTTTATACCTCGTTTTCCCGTATATCATGTGGTGAGGTTTAATGTAGACTGTACCATTAGGTCGTTGTTCATAATCGCTTTGGTTGAAAGGTACGAAAGTACAGTTCAAATTTAACAACAATCTTGTTTCGTTTGACATGAAATCAACGGGTAATGTTTGTTCATTCTGGAAAACGTGTGATCGTTGTAAGCTGACAATGCTTTTACAGTTTCCAACGTATGGGTCGTACACCTCGTCAGAAGCACAGTACCAAACGTGGCTTATATTTTGTTCCAAAGCTTTGACTGTAACCCTGTTCTCGAAGGAGGAAGTAAAATCAAACAGGATAGTCAGGGACGGGAAAGGGATATCAGAAGGTGGTTTTGGGGGGAAATCAATCTTCAAAGAGCTTGGCTTAAATCCGTTACACAATGCGCATTGCAGATTTCGAAATCTTATTATCGTGTTGTTCAGGCTCACGAAATTAACAGGAAAAGCATATCCCAGGCACTGTGATTGGCAGTACGATCCATTTTTCTGCCGACCAATCCCCGAACAGTCTTGAAAACGAGGGATGCATTGCTTCATGTATTGCACCCAAGTTTTTCTGATTTTTACTGAACAGTTGGAATGCGCGAAGCGCATTAAATCACTAAGATTGAACACCGTTGTGTTAAAATTGAACACCGTTGTGTTAAACCATTCACTACAATCCGCCTCGAGTTTCCAGTAGGTTGTATTCACTGCGCCATTGCACCTTGCACAAAAAACGTTTCTGTAAGTAATGCGCCTGTCACGATCAAACACGGGCCAATCACTTAACACATCGCTTCCATCTTCATTTTGACAATTACGGCGCACAATCTTATCTGTCCAGTTCCTTGGACATGTGCTCCACACTGCAAAACCAACATATTTTGTAACGTCTTGGTTTACGACTGGGCGGCAGATTTCATGTTGGCTTAGTGGGTTTCCTTGAGGGTTGACTCGTTTTCTGCACCTGTAAATGATAACGATAACGATAGTGAAAATAACCACTTCATTTAAGTTTAATTATAGCATAACAGAAGCATACAATTTGCCCACGGGTAAATGGTTATGACGAAAACACCTGACGCCGTGCACCGGGAAAAAATACTTTTCCCCCCTGATCACTCTACTCAAGAAAATGCTGAAATTTATTCGCAGTTTTATGAAAAAAAGACTTTTAACCCGTTAAGGGGTATTTTACTCGAACCATCGGCAAAGCGATTTGCAACCCTAAGTGAAAGCCTACTCGACAACCCTAACCCTAACTCTCTACTGAAATAACTCTATTGATAGTTAACCTCCATTAGAATTTGTATGGTTTAAACATCCCGTGCTATTCAAATTTATTTGTGATTGATATCGTATTTACATGTACATTTCTCTAGCGCTATTTCTCACAAATCAGTGGAGTCATTTCGTCTGAGTAACCCCATTCTTGTAGTCCTTCGGTTGAACTGATTTAAGCCCCACTTACACTAGCAAGTTTTCCTTGACAAGTTTTCCTTGTCAACTTTTTCTTGGCAGTGTAAATGGAAAAATATGACAAGTGTCCTTCTTCAAAAACTAGCATGCTAGTTTTTGAACAAGCACACTTGTATTTTTCAAATCGATTAAGGTTTGCTTTATTTTTTAAATCGAAGAAACACTGAGTACGAACGACCGGTTCGCAACACAACAACATTAAATCAATTTTTAGAGACGGTCATCGCCAAAAGCAGCCTAAAAATTTTAAGCTTAAACGTAATTTATTTTTTTCAAGCATTCTTTTCGCTATTGTCTTAGTTCCGTTCATATCATTGCGCTTGAAGGTAATGGTTCTCGTGCAATGCAAATAAACTCGCAGTACTAAATATTTGTATTCGTATTTATATATTTTCACGGCGCTTTCAATTTTACGAGTAGATGAAACACTGATGAAACGACACCATACCCTTTGCTAAGCACTCACATTTTGGCTCGCTAGAGTGCAAATGCATAACCCACCGAGGAAACAAAATTAATGTTTCCGGGGAATATTTTGAAACGGCTCCGTCTCTCTGACCCGCACGTGATTTCCAGATGACAGTTTCTTAACAAAGGGAAAGGAATGTGTGGCTCGTTTCAGCAGACGCTCGTGGGAGAGGAACGCGTGACGAATTCCCAAGAAAGTCTGCGTTAGAGGCTAGTAAGCAATTTTGGTCTGAAATCGAACTCGCGCTGCGCGCTCGTTCGATTTTGAAATTACACGTATGATTTCCGACCAAATTGCACTCCACTCAGTTCAATTACCGTTATAAATAGGAGAATATAGAAGCAAGAGCCGATACACCGTTGAATAATTGTGAATTGTTTTGTACTGTTTCGGCTAGTCAAACCAGGGCTCTCAACCTACAGTGAAAATTTGACTGTATGAAAGGTATTTTCATGTGCATAAATTAATGCTCACCGAAGACAATAACACAAAAAAAGTCAAAATTTCTGAACATTTGTGTTCAGGCTTGTTGTTATAAAAAGAAAAGTAAGTTTGAAGTGATCCTCGCACGCGCTGAACAATTTAAGCAATTGTCTCTTTTCGACAACTGAACAATTCAGGTGGCTTCAACAGGATTCGAACACAGGACCTCTGCGATGTCGGTGCAATGTTCTATAGATTATATAGCTTATATAGAAGATAATTATATATTATATAGCGATTCCGATGCAAAGCTCCGTCTATAGATTATATTATATAGGTTACATAGATTCAGAAGCTCATGACCTTGAAGGATGGGGTGAATAGGGGTCAGCAAATCCGTCGCTCCTCGGTGCTAATTTTTCGCAAAATCCGCCAATCTGCAGATATTTTTACAAAAATCCGAATCCGCAGCACTATTAGAGAAGTGAGCACCAAGGAAAATTCAGTAACTTAACTGACGTTAAAAAAAAATACATATCATAAAATTAGTTTACTGTTTATCCGGCGCCCAAGTCTCGTCAGTAGTCGTTCCTAACAAGAACGTGGACCCTCTATCGAGTTCTGAAACGCCAGTTTCCGTCTCCTCCTCATAAGAGCTACTGTCATATTCAGTCACCTCATTGTCAGCATTGTCTGGCCGGAAGCCGAAATCCCGGGGTCCTAGAGTTTTCTGAAGTCCCATTGCATTGAAGGTCAAAGATGTGTTACAGCGGTTATCAGTTAGACGCACCCCTGAAAGACCTTTTTTCGAAATGTTTCCATGACGGTACTCCATGAATTTTTCTTGGAAACATTTGATTGACGTCCACCTAAATTTCATTTTCGAATATGAAAAAATGTCGTTGAGGGGCGCTAGTTACTGATAACCGCTAAAAAATCTAATCTAGTTCTAAGGTCAGGCAGAAAATAAAATTGAAACCGACCACTAAGTTAATTTCCGCGATCCGGACTTCAAAACAAACAAAATCCATAATCCACGCTGAAATATTGAAGACATCCATGATCCGCTAATAGATCATATATGTTACTAGATTACTCAGGTTACATAGACAGTCGCTTATTTCTTTTTACTTACAATTTGTTGAAATCAAAGCAGCAGTCGCCATATTCGTCACAAAATTTATCACAGAAACATCGTGATGATTCCGAGCCGTCCTTCGGAATATCCGAAGCGTTTCTTTCGTCCACACCACACCTATTGCTGCAACTGTATCTCTGGAAGGGCTCTGTTCCGTTAAAATTATCTTCTTCAAAATCACCGATTTCCTCGGCCCAGTCTGTTTCCCGCAGATCTACGCAGATGCAAATAATTGTGTAAGACTGAGAACTGAATAAACAGGAAGAAAAATTTGTTTAGAAAATGTTAGATTATTATAAAGAGTTCCATGGGTGGTCATCTCCGCCATGTTGGTGAACGAAAACAAAAATCTTTCATCAGCTTCTTCTGTTCGTCTAGTAGCAATTGTACATTACATTATTATTATCTGTCTTTAGAGATTTGTTGCAAACCATTTATTGCAAATTGAGAACGAAAAGAGAGGCACTATTGTGAGTTCAGAGGATATGGTTTGATAGGTCACTAAAAATACCATTATACTCTTTGTTTTCCCTCCAAGATTAAAATTCCATAATTATAGCACGGTTTCCTGCTTTTCTTGGGACTTAGGGTGGTCCTAAGAGAAAATGGGAACAGTGCTTATGCAAAATTTTGGAAGGCAAACAAAGAGTATTATGGTACTTTTGAAAGTGGCCTATTGAAAACTTAAAAGACTATGTTACTTGTTATAGAGCGTTCTCTCACTCACTTAACTTAAATGGATGCTAATTTAATGAAACAGAAGAAACTATTTGCATAGAAATAGAAGTCAATTTCCCGAGGATTAGTCTGGAAGACCAACATGGCCATCGTTTCTTTGTTTTGGAACACCAACATGGCCATCGTGACGTCACGTGAAAACTCTTTATTGTTATTTTTTAATAGTGGTATGCGATGCCGATGGTCTGTTATGTTACTCCGAGGACTGCTTTAGGCTTGTTTGCGTGCGCCTGTGGTTAATTCTCTCGTAGGGAAGTATTTGCAGAAGTACGGTGCTCTTTAGAAAGCGCTCTATTCTCGATCGTAAGCCGTTACACCGGTATAGGTCTCCACTCTTGTAATCTGAAGATTCTTTTGTGATGACCGAACGTAGCACATTAAACTAGAATTAAGGGTATTTGGAGGACGCCAGAAACTGACGAAGGAATTTTCAAAGTTTGTCTCTTGCAGGTGCTTTTTACATTTTGGTACATTTTTAGCTGCGCTGTTCTCGTCCTGACTACAACCTGATGTAAGGGTAATTCGAGAACGCCAGCCAGTAACGAGGAATTTTCAAATTTGGTCTCCAAACAGCCACACCGTTTATAACAATTTTAATTCTGGTTTTCCAGTTTTAATACACACTTTCAATGCCAAACTAGTAATCGCGAAATTCTTACAATAACGGGAAATAATACTTTTAGATCCGCGTTGTCGTCACCGTCGTCTTCGTCTTTGGTTAAGCTCCAATTGATGTGTCAAGCTGTCCAAACAAGGAACTATTTTGCCCCAGTGCTTGAAAACATCAGGAAGAATTACTTTTAAATAGAAATCTTCCCCACTGTTGTCAAGTTGTTTATCAGCGTCGGGGGCTGTTGGTGAAGTTTGATGTTTGGGAGACGACGCCGGCTACGAGAACTCGATGAAACAATAGGACCAACGAAGAAAAACAAAAGCTCTGCCTAGGGTTGTTCGAAGCATGGTTAGCACTAACCAGCGTTAAATACTATGGAAACCTATAGGTTTTGATATCACTTGTCCCCTGCACGCCCTGTACGTGCGTTTTACACTAGTATTAGGGAGCTTTAGCCACGACGACGGGAACGAAAACGAGAACGTCTTGTAAAAACATAAACTCACGTTATTGCGATGACTTCGCAACTGTCCGAAGCTTTTTTAATGTGAGAAAGGTGTGGCAGTGCCTCAGGAATGAAACCGGTATTAGCGGCACTTAATTTAGGGGAGAAAAATGAAAATTTATCTCCAAGTGCTAAAGTTCTCCATAACACTTCAAACTTGGTTATTTTACGTTGTTGCTTTGCTAACGACGGCAAATAAATGGACAAAAATGAAAAACGCACGTGCAGGGCGTGCAAAGCTATTGTTTAGTGACGTTCTCGTTGCCGTCGCCGTTGTCATTGCTAAAGCTCCCTATTGTGTATATTTTTATGCCGTTCTCGCTCTGACAAAGACGTGAATTGACCACATTTGAGATGATGGGGAAAACGTGAGCGCATGACCATAAATTTTAATTTTTCTCTCTAAATATCCACACTGCCTTCCTCACCTATTTTATCTGTGGAATGTTGATACACGCTTCCCATGCCGAGCGAATTGGGATAAATGGGAAATTATTACGATAACTTGAAAATATATTCTTAGACAACGTTATCGTAGCTATCGTTGCCGTCCTTGCTCGAGGTCCTTATTAAACTGGAAAAGGTAAAAAAGGTAAAGTCTGCAACTAGGAATATTTCTCCTCCCCACCCCCTCCTGGATGGGATGCTAGTCCATCGCAGGGCTACCCCCAATATTAAATTCGCCGGTACCCATTTATGCGCCTGGGTGGAGAGAGGTACCATCAGAGTAAAGTGCCTCGCCCAAGAACATAACATAATATATTTATATATCATATTACTTAAAATAAAAGAAGAAAAGAGGACAGGGCAACGGGAGGAGGAGGGATAAAAGTAAGATTTTTACACGGTGTGTGCTCTCGAAAGGATAGGGAGTTTAATTAAGAAACGACGATGGCTAGGGCAACGAAAACTCAAAAAAGCAGAAATATTATTGGTTAAAAGAACCAAAATGATCGTGCTGCACGTACGGCACGCAATTTTGAACAATTCTCTCCCGTACTCGTCAAAATTATTACGTGAAATGACCAAATTTAAGGTTTTGACGACAACGTGGACAAACTACGGTGAATCTTTCAGTCTCACTCTTTACGTCAAAGCCGTCGGTACCAATCCAGTTATAGGACACTTCACCCATATTGTATAATATAAACAAGATGGAATAATCCCGAAATAGCTCAAACGTATATTTTGAAGTGACGTTTTCGTCGCAGTAGCCGTCGTGGTTTCTTAAACTCCCTAATAACCGCGTGGTAGCAAGGTCACAAACACCTAACCTCAAAACAATAGATGGGGATACAATACATTGACACGAGTCACCCCCAACCCTAGCATGTCATGTCACGCACTTCAACTCACGCATTTAAATATGATATTTCTTGGCAACAACAATTCATCGTAACTTCTATTCTTCAGCACATATCTCCCTTAAGA
>NC_090889.1:50632965-50642965 GCF_036669925.1 Montipora capricornis
GCTTGAGATTTCGTAATTTCACGTTGTAGAAATGCAGAGAACTGAAGAGAAATGTACACATTTTCGCACCGCCCATGCACACCGATTATTTTGCTCATTGATAGCTATTATTTGAGGGCGTTTTCTTTGACGTCGCCGTCGTAGAATCTTAAGGTCCCTAGAATCTTTAGCTCCCTTAAAGTCCCTTATGTGAGGCCCTCCCAGCGGGGGTCCTTGTTCCCTTGTTCCTTTCAATATTTCCTTGTGTTCCCTTGTTTCCCAAATTACTGCGAAACTTGTTCCCAGCTTTTTGATCCCTTGTTCCCTAAAATATTTAGACATTGTTACCCAGTTCCCAGTAAAAATTAGCCATAATTAGCCATATTTTCTTGTTCTCCAACACTCCTGGGAGGGCCTCTAATATCGTTTAGCTGTTTCGTCTCTGTGTTGTAGTTTGTTGAACGCCATCTTAAATATTTCGTCGTGCCTGAATGAACTCAAACAAAAGCAGATACTGAAGTGGCTCCTTTTTTACAGTGCGTCCCCCTGTTTAAGAGCAGAATAGACTTTGGCAGTCACTACAGACTATTCTTTTCAGGTTCTAATTTATTCGAAGAATAATGGAAGCTAGAAAGGAATAAAATAAATGAGATTTAAAGGAAACAGATGAGAAAAGTGCCATACCCTCAATAGACTGGGTGCAGTTCCATCCTATTGAAGTCATGAGAAAGGATCTGATTTCCTCTTCAGATGGAAGATTGCTTGAAGGCACTGTGTCATTGGCTTCATTGTGGAGTCCACCGATGCGTAGAGGACTCGAAAGCAGCAACGACGTAGATGCCGTGGCAAGAATATTTCCTATAATCAAGTTGAAATGTCAAAAAAAGATAGAAAGAGAACGTCACCATAGATGATTATAGCCTTTACTGATTGCAGCCTCTTCTATGGGCGTAATCAATTTTTATACAATAAGACGTCACCTCTTCTTATTTGTTAATTCATGTATTAAAATCTACCTGTGCTTTGAGCTTGGGCTGGTCCACAGATTTTAATTCCACAAAACGTCGCAACAAGTGATACTACTGCTGGGGTAACACAGCGATGAATGTACATCATTTTGTATGCGCCTGTGTTCTCGTAAAATAGCGAATCGTCAAAATGGATCTCCAAAGTCGTGTCCTGGTACAAACAAACAAACAAATAATATTATTATACAATGCTGATGCTATCTCAATTTTGATTGGATAAAAGCACCCCGCTAATTCTAGATGGCGCTGTGTCATCGCGTCACATCTACAGACACTGGCATTTATACATGTAGGTATGACGCGTTTTTGCAGACAATGCAGTTTTGTTTACGTGTGGAGATCGGGAACATTTTTCATAAGACCGTACAACTTAACTTTAGAATTTTGTTCAAAAGTTTCAGTTCCATTCAGTTTTTCGTGAAACGTTTTCAGATGTTTTAGGCTTAAATCCTTTCTGTAAACCTTCTGAATTCCGCTATACATGTAATTCACGGCTGTCATTAATAAAGATGTTTACACTGAAACGTGTCATTGCGTGGCTTACTTTGTTGTTGTTCTGTGAAATGTCTCAACGCTTCTACATTTATAATTGTATAATAAAACAATTATTGGATTCGGTTTTCGCATGATAGCGAAATTATCAAGGCCTTTGTTTGTGTTATCTGCCGAAGCCGAAGGCTGAAGGCTCAGCCATGATAATTCTCGCTATCATGCTCAACGTCATCCAATAATTGCTTATTATTTGTCCCACTCCTAACCTTCGCTCTTGAATTCGGAGCTGACGTTCGAATTTAAAAGATGGAATATAATTACATCCCTGAAAGTAAACTGAGAGTCTTAAAAAAAGGAACTGACATTAAGCAATAATATTAAAGATCAAACTCCTTCGCGCTAATTGAAACGTTCTTCACTCCTTCCTATTACCGAGTTGTTGCAATATAAGTTGAATCCTCACAGCTGAAGGATACACTAATATTTTGCAAGATATCTCGGAGAACCAGGTTAAAATATTAATCAAGCAGCGCAGTATACCTCACTATGATGATTATGCTTTGTACTTTTCATTCAATAAAATAAAAGATTAAATAAATAGGCTATTTTCGAATAGACCATATTTGTATTCTCAGTATTGGACTGAAACTACAATCATGGACAATAGTGTTGGGAAGGTAACTTCATTTTATACAGATACCCCCCTCTCCCTTTTCAATGTTGGATTTTCCAGGGGCAAAAAATGGTGGCTTTTGTTACCTGAAGAACTCCAACATTGAATCTGGGGGAGTGGGCCAGAAGTGCACGGTATTTCCTAAATACTTCAGCCAATAGTTAGAAAAATCGAATTAGGTATGAAGTGAGCTGTTGCGCACAACCTTCCCAACAACTTTTGACCACGATTGTAGCTTGCAATAGAGGCTAAATCGGGGGATTCTCTTCAAATGCAAACACTTTTTAACATATTCCCCGCATTAGCCTTTATTGCAAGCTAGTTCCAATTAAATACTGAGAATACGAATATGCTCTATTGTGCAGCAACAAAAGAACAGAGTCGAGGTTCAAGGGAATAATTGGCATTTTTCTTTGTTTTGTTCTTTCGTTTCTGCACAATTTGAAACTATTCCATTACACTCGTTTGCAAGGTTTCTTGACCACATAAATGTGCTTACATAAAAAGGGGGAATGAAAATCACCTGCTCCGCTAGTCCATATTGCGCAAAGACTAAGTCATGTGGTGAGGAGTGATCGATAGGTTGCGAGTGCAACCAATCACGACCAGGAATCGATTTGGTACACGTGATCAAAACAGTAGAATAAAGAGTTATAAAAAAAAAACGACTTGTGCTCTAACAGGTCATGACATCGGGCTTCTAAGAGGCTTATTGTCCGGCTTCTACTTTCATTGTCATGCTGATTGTATATCTATACACAGTTGCTAAAAAAAAAAAAACAAAACAACACAAAAAAACTGCGATGCCTGTTGAAAAGGTTGAACTTCCATTAAAAAAAAAAAATATATATATATATATATATATATATCATAAGATTATCGATTTTGAGAACAAAAGTTGAAAACCCTATTTGTAAGATGTACTCCTTATCTAAAACAAACATGAAATACAGACTTTTGCTGAAATTGAAAAATATTGTTAATTAAATTCACTTTAATTCGAAGTAGCGTGTCGAGGGCCTTTGAATTTTTTTCGTGTTTGCACTTTAATCACATCTCTACCCTTTTAGTTTTTGGCAGTTGAAATTCTCTTGTGTGGACAACTGAAACAACACTCGTTTAGTTGAACCGGACGGATTCCAATCCTAAATCCTTGAGGAAAAACACTTTTAAAATAAAATTGTCCACTCTATAAATACTTGCTATTTTCCTTGATTTTATTATCACATGTTTTCAATATGACTTATCGTCAAGTCGAAACCGATCTGACAGAATAATGTGTATCTCGTCGGATTTCAGCCTTCGGACTATGCGCAGGACTCAAAGCTGTTTGATGTGGTTCAAAACTATTGCAGGATTATGAACATCTCGTGAAAAGCGCTTTTTAATGCTGCCTTAACCAACTTATATTAAAATGCTGACATCAACGTATGTCGAACATTCAATTCGCTGTTTTAAGCTCACCTGGTTATGTGATATTTACGTCCTTTCACACTCACCCAATTTCAATGAATTCGACAAAAGGAAGCAACTGTTTGGAAAGATTCAACATGCAGGAACCGGCATAGAAAAGTGAAAGAGGAAATTCAAAGACCCAATTGTATATGTTTAACTGATCCTTTTAAAAGCTTAGTTCATTAATTAAATTGGCATTGGCCAGGAGAGAATTATCAGAAAAAGATGGATGCAAATGAAGGTGATGGGAAATTAATTGAACTATTTGCATGGTATATTCTACCCTTACGTCTTCTGTCAGAATATTCTACCCTAAAGGATACAGATACAGATAAATACGTCGGCAAAGCGGAGCATCTTAATATGATAGCAAAAATATTTATAAAAAACTCTTAAGTAACTTCTCCAACAAGTGGAGATGGAGAGTAATAGCATGCTTCCTTTTTGGGCATCCAGCTGCTCAACAAACATCCACATGTTGAAACTAAGGTGTACGTTACAACCCACAAATATTGACCCCCTGCTACACTACAAAAGCCATGTAGAAGACCGGTACAAACGTGGATTATTAAAAACGATGCTTGATCGTGCATTTCGACTTTCATCCAATTGGCACTACTTCCGACTGAAAAATGTGATCGACTGAAATTATTGTTTTCTCGACTAAAATATCCTGACAAACTTGTCAAGTCTTCTATTTCACGGTTTGTTGCCGCCAAAGCATCGGATCAACCTAGAAGACAGAATATATAACGTTTGCAGTCTCGTAGAAAACTTATGTTGCTTTGCATGCTTTGTAAAATAACTTATCAGTCACTGATGAAGCCCTAACCGGCAAAACGTTCGACGTTCGATTATAATCAATTTGCCTTAAGAAGTCTTCATAAGTTATTTAATATTATACGAGGCATGGCATTGCCGTATTTTTCAACATATTACCGTTCGGCGAAGAATTTAGTTGGCATCAAAAGCAACATAAGTTGTCTACGAGACTGCAAACGTTATATATTCTGTCTTGTAAAATAACTTATCAGTCACTGATGAAGCCCTAACAGGCGAAACGTTTGACGTTCGATGATAATCAATTTGCCTTAAGAAGTCTTCATAAGTTATTTAATATTATACGAGCCATGCTTACTGTCTTTCTCGTTTACAGTAAAATAACAGTTCCTTTTAAAGCGCTAGTTTCTGCATGCAATAGGACGTTTCAACCAACCTCTAGAGACACCAATAACAATAGAAATCAAGTGAAGCTATGATCCTTGCAGTTATGAACGCAATTTTTGCAATTGGTAAGAACCCTGAAAAATTCAGGACTTCAATCGAGTTTGAACCCTTGACCTCTCGATACTTTACTTGATTTCATGATATCCGCAGTTCATATATGATCCATTTCATATGTCATTTCATCGCTGATTCATTCCTCACGGGAACATTGGAACCCACAATTGACCAGCTCCCAACGTCACTGGCTTCATAGCTCAGTTGGTTAGACCGTCGCACCGGTATCGCGAGGTCACGGGTTCAAACCCTGTTGAAGTCCTGAATTTTTCAGGCTTCTTTACGCAATTGCAAAAATTGCGTTCATAACTGAGAGGATCATAGCTCCAATTGATTTCATATCCGCAGTTCATATATGATCCATTTCATATATCATTTCATCGTTAATAACAATAGAGACATGTACGACTTCTGGTGGACGAACAGAAGAGGCTAATAAGAGATAATGGCGGCGATGACGCCACGTGAAAACCTCATAATAAGACTAACTTGTTCCTAAAATTCTTTGAGACGGTGAAATTTGATCAGGAATTTTACAGTCCTCCAACCAAGATTACAACTGCTGAGCACTACAAAGACAACATTAAAACAACTATCGACGCTGACAACAATGCCATTCAGGAATTGACCTTTTTTTTTTTTATAAAACACCCGGGGAACCCACCATTCACCTTTGTAGGAAACTGTTAAGTTCAAGCGATATCCTGTCTGAACTTGAGACATTAGCTTTTCCCAATAAAGGTACAGGACAATGTTTGTTTGAACTAAGTACCAGAGCTTTATTTAAGACCTGATTCCCAAATGCGTCAACTTAACTTTCTTTTTAACTTGTTACTTCAGAACGTAACGAGCACGGAATTTGAGGTTCAACTGAAAGATATCCAACGGTAGGACGCGCCTAACGACCCAATCACTGTCATCTACATCACTGTGGAATGTAAGTATAATAGTAAATGGTTTGAACCCAGAAAGTAAGATCGTCCGGGTGAGTGAAGTCCTGACACGCAAGGACTGTTTGAGATGACATTAACTGACGTTTCGACAACCTGAGCGGAAGTCATCTTCAGAGTCAAGTGATTTGTGTAACGTCACTAGATACCATAAGAACTCCGCTCGTTGATGTTATTGGTCGACTGTCAATTGAGCTTAGTTATAATTGGGCGCGAAACTGAACTAAACTATCCGTCTATAGGTATAAGGTCTCTACGTGTATCGTAGAATACGTTGGGTAGTACTGTGATAGAGTACATCAGTGTGTTGTTTGTCTGTTGTTGATGTCGTCGATGAGTCGTTTGTAAGGTCCGCACAACGCACTACGCGCAACGAATCATGGCATCATTTGAAGTTGCAATGGCTAAAATTAGGTTCTATCTCGTGAATTTGTAAAAGAAAACAGTTATGTAGAACAAACTTATTTTTTCCTTCCAAATGTTTCGGCTTCGTTCAGGATAGAGGCCGTAAGTAGACTGGATAATCACACACCAGTTAAGTGCGTTCAACTCGAGAACACCAATTAGAAGTTCCACAAAAACTGCCAATTTTGTAAACTGTTTGACATGTTGTTGTTCAAGTCAAAGGATGGTAACGCATCAAAGTGCATGCCTCCATGAAATACGAAGTCTCAATTACGCAAGTACGCATTCCGAGAACTACTGTCACTTGGATTTCGACATGTGATGAAGGTGAAGTGCTCCAAATACAGAGATAGACGTCCCAAAATGGCGGCCAAGATGTGAACTGGAATGTTATCGACCGATATCCGTGTGACTGATTTCGACAAGCGATTTGATTACTATTCGTTCTCTTTCGTTCAACGCAAAAATTAAGAAAAGGACTATTTTAATGTCTTCCCAGTCTTCAACCGTTTAATCCAGTTTAAAAAAAGAAGCAAACGTGACGTTCAAAACTTAGAACTTTGCTATAAAACCATATGCATTTGGATCTCGGCTAAACTATGAAATTTCTCTCAGGTTATCACCCATGTAACGAGGTCACTTGCCCATATTATTACGGAGTTTGCAAGGCGATGCAACCAGTCATTCGTGTGTCTGCATTCCATATGCTACAAATGAATCTGAGTCCCTCTGCGATAACAACGGATTCACTCAAGTCTTTAAAGACAAAGAAGAGCCTGGAATCAAGCATTATGGAGGCTGTAAACGTGAGTGTTGCCATTTGAAGATGGTTTATGCAGTAACAGAAAACGTTAAAAGAATTTAAATCACACCAGTATGCCAAACTGAATACTTTCCAGTTTCTGTTCCTTCCTCATTCGGACCTTCGCTAGAAATTGGTTACAATATCATGATTGGGCCAGGAATTGATTATTGCATTAATTCATCACTCATTTTTGAAGATAATTACATATAAAGAAATAGAAACTTCAAAATAACTGGTCTATTCTTCCTTGCATTAGAAACATTTACAATCTCAACGCTCCTCTTGTTCTTGATTTCCAGCATTTGTCATTCAGAGAGGTCGCGTAACGCTCCATAACAATACAATTGACGTCAAATGCAGATTCGTTCAATTTAAGACGAGTTTCGTGTCCATCCGTGAATTAGTTTACGTACTGATATCCATCAATTACTTCAACTACACCGGAAGCTTAATAGACGATGCTGCGATGGCCTGGGCCGAGAATGTCAAATTCACATTGTTTGACGTGTGTCACTAAAGGCAGGAAGAAACGACGGCTAAACACCTGATGACGGGCTCACATTCGTTGACTACTTGGCTTTCCAAGAAGTACCGATAAAGGCAGTGGCTGGACTAACAACCATCACAGAATGGTGGGACGGCACCAATTGCAAAAGCGTACCATTCTTGGTTAGCTACAGAAAAGAGCTACGACAGCCTGCTTTCTCCCTATAAACATTACCTTTATTAAAAAAAAAAAAAAACTTTTACCCCTATCCTTTACCGTTTTTCAAAATTCTTCTTTCATAAAAGCTTTTCTTCTACGCCTCACGTACTGGTAACAGCCGGACACGCACGACTTGACCAAAAGCACGATGCTGTCTCGGTGTGGGTGGATGACATTCAATTACACAAATTTAAAGAGGCAGTGTCATAGGATGGCACGCGCAGTATTTTCACACACACACATTTTAACAGACGTTAATTTTTTTGCTTTTTCTGTTTAAGTCTGGACTAAATACGGCTTTAGAATAGAAGTAAAATGCATATTTATCAATTATCGATGATCTGGAGTCCAAGAAATAAAATCGAACACAAATATGATGCGTGACAGGGAACACTGTCGGCGGTTCAAGCACTCACAAATAATTTTTTTTTTCTGCGATAAACCAGACATATTATCAAGATTAACATGCCATTCCAAAGCTGAAGGAGAGTGCATTTATTTCCAAGAGACGACTTTGAAGTCGAAAGACGATAAGCAGCGAAAAAATTCAGCCGTGTTTTACTCACCGCTTGCGGTTTTATAATTCGTGCAACAGATAAACACAACCAGTGCATTCAGTTCCTCCCATCTATTGCAGCTTTTTCTTCAAAATATTCAAATAGACATTTTGGAGCGAAGATAATAAACGTGTTATCAACTAACGACGATGTTGTGATCTTTGACATTTAAGCGACTCGCTAGAAATGAAATACGAAGATGGACTTCGATCCTTGGTAATAGTGAAACAGCTTGCACTTCGATTACACCATACGTCGAATTTATCATGAATTCACGTCTTAAAAAGTTTCTCTTCATTGTAGATGCTGCATTGGTATTTTGACTGCTATTCTTTTGCTTTCTTGAGGAGAATGAATCACTATTTGTCCGGTTCCAGCTCGATGGCCGCCACGACTCGACATGGTAACTTGCGATCAAAACCCCTTCCAAACAACAAAATCAAAGAAAAAAGGAGCAAAGAACGACAACGAATATATAGCGAATTTGTTTCTGAACGCCACAGGAAATTTGGTTCACTAAAGTGACCACGGATGGCTTTGATTGTGTAAGATATTCACACCTCACATACTGGTTTGAAAAAGTTGGCAAACTTTTTGAAAAATTCTGGCATGCTGTCACGCATGCGCCACCGGTGACACTGCTCCTTTAAGGTGTGTTAACGCGACATACAGAACTTCGATGGACAACACAAGAAAATCAGAGTGGTAAGTAATGCTGTCTTTCATCCTGCTCGCTAAATTATGTCTAACTGAAACACGAAACTACGGCAAATATACGATCATTTCTACATGTAGCCTCTTAAAGCAGATCCACTTCCTAAGTTCAAGTGGTATGATCTCAAATCACTACATGACTCGGTCCCTTTTCACCCTTTATTTACTTCTCTGATATAAATATTAATTCATTTGCGGATGATCCCGACACCTTTTCTTTATCTTGCAGAATTGGTTTGGGTATAAAGATGTGCCAGACATTCTTCTTTCGCGACAACACAAATTTGCATTCCTCAATGACTAAAAGCCCCGTATTCAAGATCACAACGCCTCAAGTTGATCTTGGTAAAACGTTTCATATTTGCTCCCTATTTGTCCAAGAAGAAGGGAATGGTTCTAGATGGGTTACCGCGATAATCGACCGATAGAAATACGTGGAAAACGCATATGGACACAAAGGGAGCCCACGTGGTAAGAATCGAGTTAAGAATCATGAATTTTCTATATCATATTTGGGCAATCCTTGTTACGACTTCACCAGGAATTTATTAAATTCATGAGTGATATTGGTTTGAATCAACTGATCAAGGAAAATACCAGGGTCACAGCGACATCTTCTAGCCTGATTGATATGATTTTTTCACCAATTCACATCGTGTAACAGAGTCAGGTCTAATAAAATTGTCCCTCAGTGACCATTACATGATATATTGTAATAGGTCCTGTAAACTGCCCAGATCGAAACCGAAGGTCCTGAACGTACGCAGTTTTAAAAACTTTGATTCACCGGAGAATGCTTGGTTTGCAATGCAAGATTCATTAAAGGACATTGGCAATAAACATGCTCCTTTGCGTTCTATCCGTGTACGTGGTTCGCAACCTCCTTGGATGACCGATGAAATACGCCAGGCGATGAAATCGCAAAGCCGACAAGGGGAAACCAGACAGCGTTTGG
>NC_090889.1:50647965-50652965 GCF_036669925.1 Montipora capricornis
GCCAGAATTGATCAGAAATTTTGTAAATTTTGGGCTGTAAACCCCGGCTTACACAATTCGTAAGTATTTTTGGGTGGGCTTATAAGGAAGCGAAGGCCGTCAAAACCCCCTTTAGTGGTTATTAGTCCGTAATTAGTGGTAAACAGTGTCAGACAACTTACCTTTCCTTTCTTTACAATTGCAGCTCTTTTTGTCCTTCTTTTTGCTTTTTTGAGAATAATGTGAAAACGAGCTACGGTCATCGAAATACGTAAAAATCAAGCAACAATTAAGCTCTCGCATTATTAATTATTAATTGCTGTCATTGCTGGACACTTTAAATGCAAGCGAAGGCCGTCAAAACCCTCTTTAGTAATTATTAGTCCCTAATTACTAGTAAACAGTCTCAGACAACTTACCTTTCCTTTCTTTCCTCTCGTGGCTCTTTTTGTCCTTCTTTTTGCTTTTTTTGAGAATGCTGTGACTGCTGTGCGATGTTTTTAATGTTTTCCCATTTCCCTTACTCCACGTTAGCAAAAAGCGCCAGAGAAAAGCCGCACAAACGCGATAAAAGTCACCGAGTTACACAGAATCATGACTGACGTGACTACGTTTCGACCTTTGTACCAGAAAAGGAAATAAGAGACATAAGACGTTCACCGCATAACAAGTGCGTCAAGTGCTGAATGATGGTTTGTTTATATATCTTAATTTGGCAATGCACAAGAAATATACATGTAGCAACACCAACAGCAGAGAAGATTTAGAGTCATGCTGGCCTGGCCGGTTATGTCGCTGTCAAAATAACAAAGTGAAAAGATGTCGCTTTGTCGAAGTTAAAAATGGATTGTCGCTTTTTTTCCGTCAGCACGTATATAAAGCTTCAAGAGGATTCGATAAAGCCTTACCACGACTTGGCATCAACAAAACCACGTATTTTGCAAGTTCCTTGCTACGATCCAATTCAGTTTGTTTTCAACAAAGCTATCAGGCCATCAACTGGCTTAAAGCCTACGAGAAAGAAAGCTTATTTAGCCTCGAAGGTAAAATACTATTCAAATTCAATGGCAAGTTTTAATTGAATTAGACTGGCCATATGTGAAGATGTAAATCCAAAGCCTGGACCAAGCGCGAAAGCCAAATGCACAACATGCGAGAGAACGATTGCAACGAACCACAGAACCGTGCAATATTTCTCTACCACATCAAGTGTGCTGGCGTGTCTGTGAATAATCCATCACAGCTCAGACGCAGTTAATAATTGGACCTCTTCAAAGTGTCTCTTGGAGGTTCTTCCTAGAGATTTAAACTTTAACTCCACGATCGATTTTTCACAAGACCAAAACGACTCGACACACTCGATTAGTTCTGAAGAAGACCCTTTGTGCATAATGTCAAATGTCATTCACAAAAGTTGATTAAGGGAGTAATCATATTTGCAGCTGAAGGGAAACTGGAAAAAAACAGTTGCGTTGTACTTTGAACCATCCCCAGCGTACAGTGTTACCATGATCGTAACAATAAAAAAAATGGAACAATTCTATAATAACCGTTCACTGACAAGGTACTTAAATAGACTGCCACCATGGTCCTTACTTGATGAATGAGAATAAGGAGAAAGATTGAGATGGACTACTACCGCGGTACGCAGCCATTTATGGATGAAAAAAAAACGATTTTTACCCTGGATATCTATCTGCCAGATCTGCGAGTGGCTGAAAGAACAAGCAATATATTCTGGAGAGGTTCTTCTCAATTTCGAAGTTTTTGTTAATTCACATTAGGGTTTGGGTAGTTTTACGAAAAACCATGAAGCGCGGGGGCAGAATTTTAATCAACTCCATTTCCAACGTCTCTCTTTCTTATCTTAAAGTGCGGTGGCAGAACTTTGACAAAACCCCGAAAGGTAAACCAGTACTTATTCAAGAAAGGATGGCGATTTTTTTAAGGAGAGACAACGATAGGTATATTCAGTATTCAAAATTTAAACATTAACAGTTCCATCCGAAATTTTAGCCCACGGTACCTTTCTCGCTTTGTGTCCTTGATGTTGTCCAAAATGGCGGTAGACTAAAATCCGTTCGGTAAACACTGAATTGAACTGCAACGGACAGAAGTAAAATCAAATTCTGCGATCATTCCATAAGGACTTTTCCACAACCTGATCAAAGTAAATTCTACGAAACATCCTGCTTACCTTATGGTGGTCCTTTTACGTTTTCAGATACAAAAAACCTATGCATCACTCTCTAATCCGGGCGAACTACTTGCTATAGGACTGCTGGAACAGCTAAGCAAGGGTACAATACAGCGTGCGCAATTTGATAGGGAATATTAAGGGTTGAGAACAGACGGTGGTCATCCAACCGCACCCATTAGTGACGACAGGCAACATTGTGTACCCGGTACACTGGAAAAAGTCTGAGTGGAGTGGGGCGTTAAAATTATATTTAAACAAGAAGACTCTTTGTTTGATTGGTAATTTTTTTTTCCTGACAATTTTCCTCTGCCGTAAATCTTAGGAAACCGCCTCCCCCCACAAGATTAGAATGAAACCCTCACAGCCCTCCCTGCTAGCAGAGGTCTCTCACGGCAAGGCAAAAATGATGGCGCCCGCCTCTTTGAAGGAGATCGTTGCGTGACGAGATCTTGTTTGATAGAAGCCAGAAACTAAAAGGGATTTTTCTATCATTCTTCTGTCCCATTAATTACATGCTTGAGCTAAAAGAACTTTACGCCAGTGGACAAAGTGAGCATTGTCTTAGCCAGGAAAAGAATCTGAGCTTTTTTTAGCCAGCCAGGAAAAATGTTTTTGATGTCTCAGTGAGCCAGAAGCGGTTTGTGTCAAAGCCCAGCCAGCTCACTCGTGAGATTTTTTTTCAGCCAGTCAGCTCGAAAACAGCCTGCAGAGCGGCTTTTTTGTGGAGCGGTTTCGTTGGGTACTCCTGATGAGACAAACACATCACAACCAAGATTTGCTTATACACTTGAACATAAACAGCATTCAGAACAAGTTCGACGAGCTAAAGGAAATCAACAAAGCGCTAAAAGCCAGCCTATTGATACTGACTGAGACAAAGATCGACTGTTCATACCCCAACAACCAGTTCAAGTTAACAGGCTATCGTACGTATCGTAATGACAGAGCAAAAGGCGGAGGAGGAGTAATTGCTATGTCAAAACAGGAATTGCTATAAAAAGATTGAAACTATCAAGAGATTATAAAACACTGGAGTCCATCGCTGTTGATGTAGAAATAGGCGAAAACAACTCGATTGTACTTGGTTTATACAGACCTCCTTCTAGAGTATCGAATAGTAACTATTTTACAGCTTTACAAAACGAAATGAATCACCTAATGACCTGGGCTCTGGAACAAAGACAAACTGTTATGATCCTAGGCGACCTAAACATGGATAAATGTAAGCCGAACAGCACAGAAGGAAAGGTACTAAAAGATTTGGAGGATATATTCGACCTTCAATGCCTAATTAAGGATTACACAAGAATTACTCCTGCTAGGAAGACTCTGATCGATGTCCTTCTTACTAATAGATCTGACCTGTTTGACATCACAAGAGTAGTCGACTTTGGCCTGAGTGATCACGCACTGATATATGGTTTTTTGAAACCTAGAGTGAAAATCTATCCCTCAAAGATTATAACTTTTAGAAGTTTTAAGGATCTAGAAGAAGATAGTTTTAAGTCAGATGTGCGACAAGCCATGACCAACGTGGACTTAAACAACACCAGCTCTCCTAATGACCAGTACTCGTCTTGGCACAAAGAAATAACAAAAGTGCTCGACCATCATATGCCGATAAAGAAAATGAGATCAACTTTATTTATCAGATGAAGACTCAGAGGAAGTGATTGATACACTGGAGAAGGATGGCACTACTACCGCAAACTGGTATAAAAAGAATTATCTTAAAGGAAATCTAAGTAAATATAAAGCGATGGTAATGGCGAGAAAGAGATATGAACTGGACAAACGGGACTTAGTTATAGGCAATATCGAAATATGCCAAGAAGAGAACTTTAAGTTGTTAGGAGTCATTCTTGATAAGGAGCTGAACTTTACTGATCATATAGCTACAATCTGCATTATAACTAGTAGGAAAATAGGAATACTTACACGCATGCGAAAGCTTACAAATCAGCTATTCTACCTCACCTCGATTACTGTAACTTGGTTTGGCACTTTTGCAAAGCCAGTGATAAGAGCAAACTTGAAAGTGTTAACGAAAGAGGACTGAGAGCTGTATACTGTGACTACAAATCACCTTATTTATGTACAAGATTAAAAACAAGTTGCTACCAAAAACTGTCATAGACTTATTTACTTGCCCTAATCATGAATATAATCTTAGAAATACTGATTTTTCAATAAACAGTTTTAGCACAGTGAAGTACGGTAAGATCAGCCTTACAATCACGTGGATCTTATCACTAGTAAAGCTGCCAAGCGTCTTTATCTTCTCAGACAGCTAAAACGAGCGGATGTAAATGCTAAAGACTTGATAGGTTTTTATTGCTCGTGTATAAGATCAGTGCTTGAATACGCATGTCAAGTCTTTCATTGTAGCTTAACGAAATACTTTTTTTTTGTATTTTTTTTTTTATTTTTATTATTTTATTTATTTATTTATTTATTATTATTATTATTATTATTTACACACACAAAACAAACCACTAACTTACAGGATAGACAAATTTACATATTTACAGTAAAACAGTATACATTGCCACCCCTACCAAAAAGAAAATCAAAGCATTAAAGTTTAAGGGCTGTCAGTTGCAAGGCTGTTGCAAAAAGGCGGTGAAGGATTTGTTGGTTTAGGGACTTATCAAAGTAAAAAAGCCAGGAAAAGAAGGGCGGGTTTCTAAATTAAAGTTTTGAGTAATTCCCACTTTGTTTGTAAGGTGCCTGCAGACTTTTGTTCAAATAGATAGGTCGACTTATGATATCTGAAAAAGCCTTCTACCTTTGGTAGCCTTTGATTGTTTTTACAAATCCA
>NC_090889.1:50657965-50667965 GCF_036669925.1 Montipora capricornis
GGTTGTGCTTTGCACACCCCTTTAGCTGTGACCAGAAACGATTTCCAGAGTCTTTCGTCAAGAGAAACTGCTTGCTTCGTTAACTTCATCAGGTGTTTCGGGTATCGCTTCAGATTCACCTCGCTAAGCATTTCTCTCATTCTACAATCTAACGCTAGAAATTAAAAAGGCATTGAACTTAAGTGTTTAAAAAAGTCAACTGTCCTTCATCCAAAGTTTTAAGTCCCAGTGGCAACGATTTCTTTTCTTCCTCTGAACATACCATTTCAGTCATTAGTTTCATTTCCTTGGAATAATTCTCCTTCGTTGATGTTGATAGTTTTCTTGCCCCTTTCCGCCCGAAGATAAATTTTCCCCTTCCTTTACGTAGTTGATGTAGCGCTGCGCTTGCGGACTGGAAAAATTGACAACGATTTATCGTCCCTCAAGTTTTGTTCTCACTGCGAATATACATTTTTTATAGAAGTTTTCAGGTTTTTTTTTATTCCCTTACCTTCCTCCTAAGAAATGTATTTGTTAGAAGTTGTTTTCTTCTTACTCCTATTTCCGTCTTCCGGTTTATAGCCCCCGACATTTGCTGTCCTCTTTTCTCGCAAAACCTTTTTCTTTCCTCAAACGACTACATCTCTGATGGTTCTTCTCTACTTGATTTGTCGGAAAAAATCATCACTGCTTTTGTCTGAGCTACTGCTAAATTCCCCACTTTCCGAGTCTAAATAAATTAAGTTTTGAGTAAACGCTTGCTTCAAACTTGAAAGGGAAACTGACGACAGAAATTCGATATTATCCTCATTCACGAAAGTAATTTCGGACGCCATTTTTTAAATCTTTATTTACGCGTCGCCCTGGTAGAATTTACGAGCGTGTGGCACACGAGATGGCGCATTTTTTTCTAAAAATAGATTTTTTTGGCAAGATACCTGGGGACAAATCTAACAGTGAAAATGACATCTCAATACGGTCTCCATCCTTGATTATGGCGCCTGATTATTAATAAGTTTAAGAAGTGCATCTAACATTGCTATTCAACAAGACAGGCCCCTGTAACATTACCCAGACACAATGAAAGTGTGTTTAATTCTTAAATGACTGATCTTTATGAAACACTGAAAGCCTGCTAAGCATTTAAGAAGCTAGAGTCCACTACGCTGTCACCTAGAACGACTCTTACGCTTGTAGGTCGAGCTTAGCAACCTCCCGAACGCAAGTATAAACCGTAACTCGTTCAAAACCTCATCAATAATTAATGAACCAGAGTACCACCTTGTATTTTAGAATTTTGAGCTTTCATTGTTTTAGACTTGTAAGTAATAAGTAGCTATATGATTTTAGCTGGTGTATATCCTATTTATTTTCTGATTCATTATCTTACTTAATTATTTAGACACGACACCACAAGCGAAGCATCGCTTTAAATACTTATCGTGTATAAATAAAGATTATTGATTGATTGATTGATTGAACGTAACACCCCAACGAGAAACCAATAAAATGTCACGTGCATGCATTCATATGAGCTTTACCCGGTAAAACACTCCATTAAAATTCTTTATATAAAGAATAGTAAGAACTTAAAGGCTCGTGTTGCTGTTTTTGCTTCTAAGATAAACAGTATTTAACTCTAAGAACCCATTTTAAAACGGCTAGCTTTCAATTATTGAAAGCTAACCGTTTTAAAATGGGTTCCTAGACTTAAATACTGTTTATCAGCGCTATGTGAAATGGGTGTTTAGCCCTAAATACTATTTATCAGCGCTATTTGTCTGCAGTCTGCAGTCTGCAAATAAGGAGGTTAAGCAACTACAACGGCGACGGCAGCGCGAACGTCATCTCAAAATATAAATTCGCGTTATTGTAATCGCTTCGTTACTATTTCAACTTTTTTAATATGACAGGAGTGTGGTAGTTCCTCAAAAATGACGCTGGTAGGAACGGCGCTCAATTTAGGGCAGAAAATGAAAATTTATCCTCAAGTAATGACGTACGTTGTCCATAAAACCTAAAATGTAGCTATTCCACGTTGTTTTGCAGACGACAGCAAAGAAATGGACAAAATTGAAAAATGGACGTGCAGGGCGTGCAAAGCTATTATTTTTGCTACTAAATATGCAAATTTGTGATGTTGTCGTTGCCGTCGCCGTTGTCGTTGCTTAAACTCCCTAATGTTCTGAGGCCACGGTCTTAGCCACAGGCGCCCCAAGCTCAGTGTGAAAAAGCTTAAGAAGATAATTATATGTATAAAACCTCAATTAAAAAGCATAACCTACTTGCAATAGTGGATAGCTTCCTTACAGTGTGGTTATTTTCCAGATCCGACGCGATTTGAGCCATTACACAATTACTTGGTTGTCAACGGTTATAATAAATCCCAAGGCTGGAGACTAAATTCTCAAGTGCCACCAATTTGAGTCAAATATTCCTGGATAAAATATTCCCACGGTCACAATTTCACATCAGAATCAATTAAAAAAGATTGAGCTTTTATTTCAACCCACTATTAAGCAATAGCGAGATCTTCAACGAAGAAATAGAAACGGTAAATCACCTACTTAGTTTTTCAGATAATTTTCAAAACTGAAATTTAGAGTGCCTTTTTGTGTCCCCGGCGTGTTGCCATCGTAACCGATATAATGTCATAAGTGCCCCTTTAAATATCACCCAACAACAGGCTTGCAAAGATATTTATAGTTTGCCCACACTTTGAAATATCCTTCTTTGGCATCGTTCATCGTTTCACAAACACTATAGCAACGTTAACCCTTTCGAGCCTCCTTTAAGACGATAGCCCGCTGTGAATTAGCTTCTGTCGCTGCATCTGATTTCGCGAGACAGTGGCAGAAAAAAATGTAAATGGATACCCCCTTACAAGCCACTTCCAGAACTTATCCCTAGCCTCAGAGAAAGACTGGTAGGAAGAACTGTTTCTGGCATACTATCATCTTATGAGTAGAATTTTCAGTTAAGAACTGCGTTCGTACGTTTCGTACTATTTACAATCAATATACTACAAGATCTCTCATTCGCTTTTATTAGTACTCTAAAATCGTTCGTACCGTTTTGTTTAGGATACTTCTCCCACAATGTAGGACACGAACGAAATAGAATAATTATGAAGGAGTTACCATAGTTCAAAGTTATCAATTTGAGGTGACGTTTTCGTCGTTGATCTTAGAGTAGGGTCCTTAAGATCTACGACCGGGTGACGTCGAAGAAAATGTCACCTCAAATAGAGCGGCTCTATCGCAATTTTTCCATTTCGTTCACGTGGTACAATGTAAACGAAGTATACTAAAAATAAATTGGAACGACTGATTTCAGAGAAAAACTGAATAGAAAATCAAACGTTCACATTTGTAAGCTCACGTTGTCGTTAAAACCTCAATTTTTACGATTTCACGTCATTGTCATGTACCGCAGAAGTAGCTGCTAAATTTATACTAAGTTGTGCGGGCGATGCACAAATATTTTTCCTTTTTTACGGCGTTGTCGTAGCCGCTGTCGTTTCTTTGAATTCCCTTGTTCCTATTACTGGAAGGATAAAAATTGATTTTAGGTTTCATTATTTTATCGCGTTGTTTTGCTTATAGAGTTATTTCACGTGACATCACGGAGACCATGTTGTTGTCCCAAAACAAAAGAACGACGGCCATGTTGGTGTCCTCAACTCAGCTAATCCTCCGAGAATTGTACTTCATTATCATGCAAACCTTTTCTTTCGTTTCCATGGAAAAACAAGATTACTGATCATGTGAGTGAATACACGCTATTGGGGCTAAAGAAACTCGTTAATTTCCCTTGAATTTAACTTAACTGGTGCAATCAATTTCCGATCACATCATATAACGCTACTACTGCCCACTTCTTTCTAATTTCGACCTTGTTAAAGTGCCCATGTGTTTTTTTTTTCCTTCAGATTTTGAACGTGTGTTTGCTTAACACCTCACTGGCAAAATTTGATCTTTGATTTTTAGCCAAGGTCGTTTACTTTGAGTGTGAATTTTTGATTTCACGGTCCGCCATTACCCACGTTCAAAATTGATCGATTGGACCTCAAGGAAAAGTGACGTCAAAGGCTCATTAGCTTAAAATTTCAGCGTGTGAATGCAGCTTATTATATATACAAACCGCGAGTTTAAATTCTGAAAGCCCAAAACTCCCGTGCTGCATAATAATTCTTCGGCGTACGCATTGAAATCTTAAACTAGTGAGCCTTTGACGTCATTTTCTCCTCGATCCAGTTCTCTCAAGATTTTAAAGTTAGTAATGGCGAAACAATAAATGGGGAAATTCCAGTTAAAATAAACAGGGGTCTTTTTAGAATCAAGGCTTAAAAGTTTGGCCGCTTAATGTTTAGTTAACATAGTTTTGAAATCCAAACAAAAATAATTCAGTTTTTGGTCACAGGGGCACTTTAAAGAAATATGATAGAAAACTGAACTGTACCATTACTATTGTTATATCGTATTGCATGGCAAAGTCTCGCTTTTACAGAGGAATCTCTTCGCAATCTTGACCGTCGGGACTCCACGTTTTTCAGGACCGAGTGACCTTTGTCCTCGCTGTATTTTTAGCTGCATTCGAGGAGCACCGATTCCTTAACATGGCTATTTTGGCTCTATATAGCTCCAGAGACCTTCTACTGGCAGCAAATGACAAGAAGATGAACAGACCTGTAAAACATGCACACATAAAACCACTAAATGCAGTGGACAAACGAAATGCAAAGAAAACTTCAACATTCACTATACTTGGAAACCTTAGCATCTCAGAGCTAACGGTACACATTCTGCATATGCCCACTTCAAGTGCAATGTCACTTGAGCCGGCTATCTACCACAAAGCAGGAAGGCCAACCCTGGTTTTTTTTTTTTTTTACTGAAGCTGCGATTGGTCTGAGAAACGAAGGTAGATTATTTATTGCTTGAAATCTTAGAAGCAGATCCAACCTATTATACGCTCCACGGTTTACTGAGCACTGGTTGTTGATAACGATGACGATGATGATGACACTTTTGAAGCGTGGCCAGAGGGAATTGTCTTAGTGCAAAAATCCAAACTTTCACTAAGATCAAGTCATTCAAAATGAGTATTCGTATTCATTTGTGACCACATCGTGCACAGAAAAGTAGTTGGAAATCGACGGAAAAGTTAACGACACTGAGGGAGCTACAAAATTAATATGAGGTAACAAAAAGAAACTAAATTACAGGACTGCTGGTGATTATAACGAATAAATATTGTTCAATTGGAGAATTTAAAACAAAGCCTTTGACAGTCCACAAGCGATGAAAATTAACTGGTTTCGATCATGTGCAAAAAGCTAAAAGATCCTCAAGTATAGTTAGATTTTAAACTTTGAGCACGGTTTAAATGAAAGGAAGTTAATTGTTGACTTTTCAAAATTGGTCCCTTTTTTTTTCCATACTGACGTTAGGGAACGACAGTTATTTATGGGAAGAAAGTAAAGGGGGAGACCATATGCTCAATTGTATCTGACCCTAACGCTCCTTGTAGCCTTGCAGGTTTTCTCCTTTCGACGAGCCCCTCATCTTTTTTGCTTCAGCTCTCATCCCTCTTGATAATGAAGGCAAGTTAATTAAGAACTTCTCGAAATCGCTTCGTTTTCTCTTCCCAGACCAACGTCGCGGAACCACCGCTATTTAGGGGGTGAATTTAAGAGGGTGACTTTGCTCAACTGTATCTGACCCTAAAGCTCCTTTTCAGCCTTGTTTTCTTCCTTCGGCTTAAGAATCAACGAGCCTCTCATCTTACATGCTCCAGCCCTTACGATCATCCCTCTTAATCATTCCAATGGAAAAGACAGCTTAAGAAATTATAGATGCCACTCATGTCTTTAATAATTCCTCTAATTTCATAAGACCACCATGGGACGCAGCTCTAATGCGTTTAGACGGGTCAGGCCTCACTGTTTCTGTTGTGTACTTTTGTGCCCCATTGTTTCATAAACCAATAGGCAAATTTTGCTGACGTCAGTCCTTACATTTTGTCCCATTTACATACGTGTTTGCTGATAGAAGGCATGATGCAATTCACAAAGAAGGTGTTATACTTAGTTAAATTTCCAGCGGTTGAGTTAGTAGCCATAAAATAACTTATGCTAATGGCGGAAGACTATAAACAAAGATTCCCTTCTAGCGCGAGCCATTGCATGTAAGAGCTGCATGTGCCCTCATCCAAAACCTAGGCTGGCATCATAATTGTAACATGTCAGGATAAGCGAAAAAAAAGTACAAGCAATTAGGAAATAAAACGAAGAAAGAGTATAATACCTTGAAGACTGTTCAGAACAACATACGGGTACCACAGAAATGACAAGGCTTGAACGTTAGCAGCGATTCCAAGAATCCATGTCACTCCCATGACTGACGCCATTTTGACGCAAATCCAGACTACGCCGGTGCTATGCCGCTGATTGGTTACCTTCTGCGTTCTCTGGAAAATAAAAGTTATTTATTGATAATGTTGGGATGGCCCCAAGCAAGGAAGATGTAACCGTTACACAAAGTGTGTTCCTTGTGCATGCGAAACTGTGTCTGGTTTAAGAGACATTTGTCAATGGTACGGTTGTGCTACCTTCTCGTAAAAGCTAGTCCTTGCTCTCTTGCAGTAAGGAACATAGACTTCCGGTCGGTACAGCAGCAGTTCATTTATTATTCACTGAGGAGCCGCATTTCGAAAATCAGTTAGCTACTCAGCAGTCAAACAATTAATTGATTCGTGATGATTTGCGTGAGACTAAGGGTTTCCGTCTTACAATTGTTAATGAGGTACTTAGCAGTCCATCTGTCAGTTTCAGCCTTGCAGTACAAGACCCGTCGATGTCTGGTTAGGCAGCGATCATCCTTTAGTCGAGGAGACGATGTTCACTCACTTGGCGAGTGTGGCGGACTGCCATCCTCAATCACTCAGACAGTAACTATTTTATTTATTCAGTACATCGTTTCGAATGCTATACAAAAATCTGATAAACGCACATCTAATAGCTTAGTCTTACCTTCCTTGTCTTTACAATGTGCAAGACGGTATGCACCAATGCAAATGCATTGAAGAGCATTATCAATGCAACTGGCGCAACAAAGAAATAAAGAACTGCTTCGGGCTTCGATATGAAACAGTAAGCCTCTCCCTCTCCTGTCAATCGAAGGATGAAATTAAAATGATAAAGCATCAGGGGCACCCAATTATCGTCTTCGGTTAAATATCTGTTTGGTAGAGGCAAACTGCTCTAAGAATTTCTGTTCTACATTGTCAAACAGCAATAGATTTCTTTACTAAAACGTCACCTAGAACATTCGTAACCAGCGAATTAAAAGCAGTCCCTTACGTTTTCGGAGGGGATTCATATTTTTGCAATTTTGGGCACTTAAAAAGGTCACCTAACAGTTTAATTTGGGATGAGCAAATCGGGTTCGCTGGGAAGTTCTTAGAAGGCCACGTTCAGCTAGCAATTTCTGAAATGAAGATATCAACAGTATATAATTCCCTAAAATTTTTTGGACACTTCAATTTTCAGCTAAGATTTCCGAACAGATCAAATTCTTCTAGGAGATAAAAAACAGCTCTGACAGTCTTAGTTTATAGATTACAAAGAGCCTAGAAATTTTTTCTCAAAGGCTTTTTAAATTTGCTCTTTTGGTGCCCTTGGAATTATCATCGCAGTTGGCATCAAAGTCGGCAGTTGAAAGGAAGCAGGGGAAAAAAAGCCGTTCATCCTTGGTTTTTTTGAGCGATAGAAAACGAAAGTAAGTAAAGCCTTTATTTTGACTGGATGGTTACTAGAACGTGAAACTTGCAATAATAATAATAATAATAATAATAATAATAATAATAATAATAATAATAATAATAATAGTAATTGTAACTTTATTTAAGTGTCATTGGACTTAGCAGAAGAGCTTTAACTGGAGACACAAACAAAAGTAAAATCAAATCTTGGGTAATGTGAAAATGGGAAAACCGGAGTCAGACCCGGAGAAAAACCTCTCGGAGCAAACTAACTCAACCCAAATCAGTATGACGCCGAGTCTGGGAATCGAACTCGGGCCACATTGATGGGAGGCGCTTGCTTTCCCCACTGCGCCACCCCTGCTGTTAAGAATCTCACCTGGTCGGAGGCAAACAAGTTGGCTATTTTTTACAACTGCAGCCTTAACTGATTAGAGTGTACTGTGAAGTACTAGTTTTGTACGCCATATGAAAAATGTGAGCGTTAGCCCTACTAATGGAAATGGGCCCACACAAGGACTCTGACCACGGTGGGAATTGAACCCAAGACCTTCGGGTTAGATCACCGCTGATTTACCGACTGAGCTACAAGGTCAGACGAGAGCAGGCCGAGGGAACTGAAGATATTAAAGTCACGGCAATGAAGATGTACAAGTACAAGGAAGGGTTACGTTTTTACAACCGTTGGCCGTATAGCACTTATATTTTACTGATTAGAACTAGCACTTCACATTACATTCTAATCAGTTAAGTTTGTTGAAATATAAGTGCTACACGGCCAACGTTTGTAAAAACGTAACCCTTCCTTGTATTTACAAGTGCAGTCGAGACGTTGAACCAGGGACTACCAGGATGAAATATTCGACGACTGGTCAGAACAAGGCTTGGACCCGGGATCTCCGGATCTCAAGGCAAGTACCCTAACCCCTGGACCGCACTGTCTCCAAACGCAAATAGTTAGCAGGTTCGAGTAAAAAGCTATACAAAATGAACTGCACTGCCGTCACACAGTCCTTTTAAATTCATATTGAGACAGCAGACTTACCATATCCAATGAGTCCTTTGCTGAAAATTTGGTCAATGATCACAAAGATGGACACGGCAATAGCGGGAACTCCCCATCCGAACAAACAGTATCTCACTAAGCGTTTATTCTGGTGTCCTTGACGATTCGATCCACGTCCGCCGTCTAGGTTCCAGAAAAAAATCGATTTATAATAATAATAATAATAATAATAATAATAATAATAATAATAATAATAATAGTAATTATAAAAATGAAAAAAATACTCTGTTCCGATTGGCTAAGAGGAGTACAGTTCATGTGTAACACCAGTGCAAGAAAGTGCAATACCAGTGCAAATTACACATCGAAATTCTGGATTATGATTGTTTAATAAACAATAGGGTTTGATCAGAACAAATCAAATCTTTCCTTTTCAAATCAAGCGCGCAGCCTGGATGGCGCAATTTATCGCGCAATTTTTCCCTGATTGCGTGATGCGCGTGTCTTTCTTCTGCTTAACCATCTCGACTTTTTTCATGTATATTATTAATTCGAAATCACACGATTTTTGTCATGCTATTTGGAATTAATAAGCACTTGTAAATTTTTTCAAAGACGAACAAAATTGCACGAGTCCGTAGGGCGAGTTCAACTTGTAAGTTTTTTCAAAGACTACAAATTGAACTCGCCCTACGGGCTCGTGTAGTTTTGTCCGTCTTTGAAAAAATTTACTCTTGCTTATTCATTCCAAATTGCACTCGAAATCATGTGACCGCCTATACTACTACTAATAAAATTCTCAAGGTTCTTTAGCCGAGCACGAGTGCTCTACTAATGAACTAACTTAACCGTGTTTCACGCTCCTTTTCGGCCTATGTCCAGAATGCATGTAATTAGATTTGACAAGCATCGCGACGTGTCCAGTTGCTCTTCTCCCAAACTTCAAGGTCAGTCGCGTGCGGGAATACATGACAATCAACGTCACAAAGTGCCTCTCAAACTCCAACCCTCAGAGTCAAAGATAAACAGCTAACCAAAAAATAGGGAAATAGGAAGCAAATGCTTAAACTTAAAGGGGCACTTCGTGTTGGATGTCAAAATCGGGCGTGCATCTAATTACGTGCATTCAGTGCTGGACATACAAGTGTTTTTGGCGGGAATCTTCTTTGAGAGCACCCCTTCCCCCTTCCCCCAAAGTAGACGTACTCTTATAAGCTTACCGGAGGACGTAAAGGTCTTGTGTACATC